>NC_089817.1:1171131-1188631 GCF_029633855.1 Hoplias malabaricus
CCTTAAATCAAACAGAAATGTGAGGAACTCCCTGTTAATGGCAGTAAAAGACAGACTTCTATAAACAGAAAACAGAGAGTTCCAGAATTCACACAACAGAGCAATGCTGCATCCTTCCAGGGTTGGGGGTCCACTCACCGAGCCCTCCTCTAGCGCCCTCCTCAGGTTGGCCAGGTCACTGACGGGACACCACACCTCAGCGATGAGGCATTTATTGGTGACGTCGAAGCTGCAGAGGTTGAGGATGTGATAAATGGCCTTCATCTTCTTCACTTGAAGAACCCATGAGTGAGCAGACTCTGAGGCTTTATGAAGAACCTGCTTCAGGTACTCCTCAGTTCGGTGGAGAACCTATAACACACACACACACACACACACACACACACACACACATTATTGTCTGCGGGTAAACACCATCTCTAAAGTGTGAAGAATTCAAATGTCATGAGAACAGAGTGAACACTGGACACATTAAAGCCCCTGTGTAACAGCAGTCATCATGTTTTTAAGGGTGTTTTAGACTTGTGGAGTAAGGAGTAAAGGTGTGTACATTGTTGAGGTCCTGGATTCGAGTCCTCAGACTCTCCATTACATCTGCTCGCTCTTCATCACTCTCTGGGTGAGGGTAGAGATGACAGTGGTAACTAAAACACACACACACACACACACAAAGAAAGAGAAGAAACCAAACATTTACCAGCGTAGGAATGGTGTACGGTGAAGAAGAATGACACAGGAACTTCAGATGAACATACACCAGGTTTGAGTTATAAACCGTGGCTGTGGTGATCCTTGTACGTTCTGTTGATGGAGTGTGTGTGTGTGTGTGTGTGTGATGAAGACAGGGTTAATAATTATAGGGTTATAGGATTTCCAGAGTTTGTATGGAAGAGGGATCATAAATCTAAAACCCAGGGGCACCACTGGATCTCACTGTGGTGCTGACTAATCCGGCTCAGACCAACACCGACCCGCTGTGAGACCTGAGAACGACCGTCCTTTCACTGCTCACCAGTCACAGATTTTTTGGACCTTCTGTCCGATCTGGTCGCCCCAGAAAGAGATGAGGAAAACGACGTTCTTACTGATCTCCCCCTGCAGGAAAATGAAAAAACACACACAAAGAAAGCATTGAGATTAAAAGATCACGCTGCCTGCGCGCCCTGACAGCACAGAGGCGTCACATTCAACTGAGACACAAGCTGCCAACAGATTTGAAAGTGAACTATAAACAACAGTGACAGTGACAGCAGGAACATGGACTATGAGCCACTGAGTTTATGTTTTATTCATGTGTTTTTTTAAAAGATAAACAGCTTGGCAAAAAAAACCCAGCAGGGAATGTTCCATATAGATCCTTACATTCCACTGAACAAACCTCATGTCGTCATCAGCACACAGCGCTGCATAAAGTCAGTGTGAAACACGTCAGAACGCCTTTTCCTTTAACACTGTGATGTACTTCCAAGTGAAACAGGACTGTGGTCTGCTCTGAGAGGTTAAAGGTTGGGGCATGGTTTTATCCACTGAGATTCGACTGGTGGTGGAAGTCTACCATGAAATAAACCTTATATTTTTACCTTTATGATTTATTAATTTATTAAACAACTGTGTTGGACGATGTTTAAGAACTGGAGAGCGTCTTCAGGACATTCATTCAAGCCACACACAGCTGGACTCTATTTCTGTATCTGTGTTTGGCCCTGAGAGAGTTGGGGTGTGTGTGTGTGTGTGTGAAAGTAGTCACTCACGGTGTCCAGGTCGGCCAGACTCTCGTCCACTTCAGCGTAGCTGAGGATGGTGTACCCCTTACACACTCGCCACAGCATTCGCTCAAAAGCCTCCATCTTCACCCTCTGAATCAGCCCTGAGATAAACCTGCACACACACACACACACACACACACACTTTCAGAGGTGAGAATGGGTCACACAGGTAAAATCTCTCACCTAAGAGGAAGGGCATCTCCAGCAAAGTCCAGAAAGAAGTTCAATTTCCAATGAGAGGGTCAACACTTAGACGACTGCCCCATTCAGAAGACTCTTAAAATTGTGTATAGTTTTAAAGGGGGTGTGTGTAGGGAGGGTGTGTGTGTGTAAGACTCACCCCAGTTTGGCTCCCAGTCGCTGCATCCCAGTGCAACCTGCTACAGACTCTGCCTCCAGTGACGGAAACTCCTCATACTGTGGGCCCAAAGCCTCATGCTGAACACACACACACACACACACACACACACACACACACACACACACACACCCACCCCCACACACACCCACACACACACCCCCACCCCCCCCCACACACCCCCACACACACCCCCACACCCCCACACCCACCCACCCACACACACACACATACACCCACACCCACACACACCCACCCACACCCCCCCCCACACACACCCACACACACACACATACACCCACACCCCCACCCACCCACCCACACCCACACCCACACACACCCACCCACACCCCCCCACACCCACACCCACACACACACACACACACACACACACACACAATAGAACAACTATTCAACAACAGAAATACTGTTTGACATCAGTCATCCAAAGAGAGTCCGGCACCTGAATATATTCTTTAACCCTCTGATGTCTGTGTATGTATTTAAATAAAAACAACAACAGTGTTTATTAAAGGGGCGGCACCGTGGAGCAGCAGGTGGTGTCTATGTCACAGCTCCAGGGTCCTGGAGGTTGTGGGTTTGAGTCCCGCTCCGTATTCAGAACTGTTCAGTAAAATATACTAATGCTTGAGAGTTCTGACCCAGTTCAGAGCAAAAAGGGTTCTTAAATATCACACATTATAGATGTTTTAGAGTGAGATTCTGGTCCAACTCTGTCATAGAGCGCATTCTATCAGTTATCCACTGTAATAAAAGTTAGGATTAACTGAGTGTTTCCTCACAGTGAGTCATTAACAAACAAATTAATTGTTGACCCCCGCATTAAACAGGACTGCTCCACTCCGCCATCGTTTCTGAAATTACTGTACAATCCTCATGAAGCTTTCACTGTATTAAATTATAAGTGATTATCATTTCTCTCCTCTGTGAGTGGGACAGTGTGCTGATGGAGGAAGTGTAGCTCCAGAACCCCGTACAGAGGCTGCTCCAGTGAGTTAGACTTGGATAAACACTGGAGGATGCAGAAGAACATCCAGAAACCCCATAAATCGATGCGGATGTGGCGTGTGGTGCAGCAGGAGGGGCGCTCACCCGGGAGCGGCTGTGCATGAAGGTGCGTGTGATCCGCAGCATGTGCGTGTACTCGGTGAGCTCCAGAAGGTTGCGCTGGAGCTTCTCTTTGTTCTTCGCCACTTCGCTGAGCTCCACCTCCAGACGCTGGAGCTGCTCCTAGAAACAGAAGAAGGCACCCTTCAAGATCCGAACACCGGTCCAAATCGACCGCTCGTGCCTCCAGATGTTTACAGACACCACTTACAGTCACTGAACTGAAGGAGCAGCTGCACATGAGCGTAAAGTCATCATGCCCAATGCCAAGCGTGGGCTGGAGGGCTGTAAATCCCCAGCGTTTGACTGTGGAGCAGTGGGACTGTATTCTCTGGAGTGATAGAGCTCCATTATAAAGTCATCCTTTTCACATATAAAAAGACTTACTGATATTTAAATGTCTGTGAAAGTTATGAGGCACCCACACACACGTTTTTAACCCACCACACACAATCAATTCTGTGACTGACCTCAGGCCATATGTGCTACGCTCCATTACACCACACAACTCAGCCCCTGGGGTCTCTCTCCTACACGCTCAATTTCCCCAAACCAGGCGACATATGGCCAGCACCATCAAACCAAAACATACATGCGTTTATCACGCGGTGTGTGTCCACGCAGCCGTCTCCAAACACTGAGGACTACAAGATGTTCAAGAGTTTTCTCAGGAATCATCAACACTGCTGTTATAGTTTAATATTTAAAGGTGCCACACTCTCCCCTCGTCTCCACAGAGGAACACAGTTCTGTTTCTTAATGAAACGTCTGTGACCTGCTTTGGTCCAAACCCCACGAGCCCCACAGCAGTGTTCTCCCCCTGTGTAAACAGCCCCTGTTCAGAACGCCCGCTTTCAGCACCTGTTCCTTTAAATGATAATGAGCCGCTCGCTGTTCACCCCGACCCCGAGCGCACAGCAGTGAGGAGCGAGGAGCAGAAGCTCTGGTTTTTAGCCGTTTTCACTCTGTTCTCTTTCTTCTCCGTTTTTACTCAGTGCTCTTATTTCTCCGCGCTCGTTGTGTCTGTTTTACTGAGTTTAACCTCGTCTTTGCGCTCTCACATAAACACGGGTCCAGCGCTGTGATTGGACAGACTCAGACGAGGGGGCGGGGCCATTCTAAAGTCTCTGCACTTGACGTCAGAAGCGGAGCAGAATCAGAACGACTCGTTTTATCCCGTGTTTCTGACTCAGGCGGCGCACAGAAAACTGACTGGGGTCTTGTTTCACAGTGTGTGGGTTGGTGACCTCCAGATTCACACATTACAGTGGACATGCACTCAATGAGGGATTTCTTTATAACGTAAGTCTGGCAGTTGTTACTGTAAACCCCACAGCAGATGGGTGTTGCTATGTTTGTTCCCCACAGAATTCAGAATTAGAGCAGCAGTGTACCATGATCTCCAGGACGTGTTTCGGAGCAGGAGCTGCAGGGCTGACCTCTGGCTCTGGAACGGCCATGTTTGCCTTCCGGATTTCTCTCAGCAGATAACCTGCAATAAAACACACACACACACACACACACACACACACACAGATCCTTACATCAACAGATCTCCAGGCTGTTTCAGTGAGACGCCAGTGTGTCTGATAAAGAAAGAATAAGCTGGAGGAGTTTGGTAATATTGTGTTGAAAGAATGAAATATTCAAAGCAGTAGAACTGCAGGCCACGACTATGAACCAATGCAGAACCATACTTCATCCCTAATCAGTTGTTAGTGGATGAATGCTACCACAGCTGCAGATTATAATTTATTTCCACGGACAGAAAATTCAACTCTTTTCCCTGTAGTCACTAAAAAATAAAACCCAATGTTTCATAACACATTTATAATAGATGTCAATAGGCAGTGGGTCGTAACTGTCTCTCTCTCTCTCTCTCTCTGTCTCTCTCTCTCTCTGTCTCTGTCTCTCTCTCTCTCTCTCTCTGTCTCTCTCTCTCTCTCTCCCTCTCTCTCTCTCTCTCTGTCTGTGTGAGTGTATGTGTGTGTGTGTGTGTGAGTGTGTGTGTGTGAGTGTGTGTGTGTGTGTGTGTGTGAGTGAGTGCTGTTGTGTAGTAGGAGTGTTTGTGTGTTTCTGGTGCTCTCCTCTAGCACACAGCTGATGTAATCAACCTGACAGTTAATGTTCTCCTCCAAGCATGTTGAGCTTCTCCCCTCTCAGAGGCAGCACTGTGTGTCTGGGGAAGGTCTCGCTGGTGATTTAGTGACTTAGCTAATGACTCTAGGGAGAAACCTGTTAATACATGCAGCTTAGCCATAACATTACAACTACCTACACCAGCACAACACACACTAACACACCACCACCACGTCAGTGTCACTGCAGCGCTGAGAATGATCCACCACCTGAGCATTGGAGAGCAGGATGAAAGGAGCTAAAAATATATGCAGCGCGGCAGACGGCCTACGCTGCTCCTGTGGGGTCAGTGGAGCTGAGAGAATGGACAGCGAGTGCAGAAACTGTGAGTGTAGCTGGCTTCAGTGTTCTGGCTGACGGAGTTTATGATGTGTTCTGTATTTTGTCCTCTTAGTAAAAAGTGCTTACGTAAGCAGTGCAGTTAAATATATCCTCACAACATTTCAGGGTTCATTTGCATATTCGTCTTCAAATGAGCTAAATTCAGAACAACGTCTGCTCGCAAAATAACACTGACTTTCAGATCTAAACAGAGCACAAACTTTCCTCTCTACAGCTTCAGAAGACCCTCTTTTTTAGGGGAAGGTCTAAAGAGTTTGAACTGACTGCAGGAATGAACAGTAGTTCTATATATACACACATCGCTATATAAAATGCTTCAAAAACAATGATGACTTTCAGTACACTTTATTTACAGCTTCTGTCACTGACTGAGGGTCATTAGAGGGCGCTGTTTATTTTCTAAAAGATCTAGGTCTCTATTGTTATTAGCTCAGGGTTCCTGGTCTTCAGGGTCCTGGAGGTTGTGGGTTCGAGTCCCGCTCCGGGTGACTGTCTGTGAGGAGTGTGGTGTGTTCTCCCTGTGTCAGCGTGGGTTTCCTCCGGGTGACTGTCTGTGAGGAGTGTGGTGTGTTCTCCCTGTGTCTGCGTGGGTTTCCTCCGGGTGACTGTCTGTGAGGAGTGTGGTGTGTTCTCCCTGTGTCTGCGTGGGTTTCCTCCGGGTGACTGTCTGTGAGGAGTGTGGTGTGTTCTCCCTGTGTCAGCGTGGGTTTCCTCCGGGTGCTCCGGTTTCCTCCCACGCTCCAAAAACACACGTTGGTAGATGGATTGGTGACTCAAAAGTGTCCGTAGGTGTGAGTGTGTGAGTGAATGTGTGAGTGTGTGTTGCGCCCCCTCCAGGGTGTGTTACTTCCTTGTGCCCAGTGATTCCAGGTAGGCTCTGAACCCACCTCCACCCTGAACTGGATAAGGGTTACAGACAATGAATGAATGAAAGAAATATTGACAAAGCCAAGAGGTTTATGTTTGATGGTGATGTCATGTTTCCTCCTCATTCCTGTCTGTTTTTCTGTCACTGTTATGTTGTTCATATTGATATCAGAATCATATTGTATCGACCCGAGTTAGATCTTGATTGTGATATAAATGTTGGGGTCGTATCGTCCATTGTCCAACAGTTGTGTTTATAATCATCTCTGTGTCTTACTGCATCAAGGAAAACGCTGGTGGTGTGAAAAGATCCCGCTCACCTAGAATCCTCTCCATCTCCTCACACCTCTTGATCTCGCTGACGAAGCGGCGCTGGAAGGCGCTGACGCTGGGGTTGAGCTGAAAAAAAAAAAATTTAAAAATCAGCTGTCACCTCACGCCTCCAGTCTGAGACTTTTACACTTTAATCAATATCTCACAGACACGAACATCACAGTCCACAGCAGCACACCTCAGTCCCACAGCGGCTTCACTCTACAGCAAACGGCCGGAGACTTTACCTTTCGCTTCTTTGTGAACCATCAGCAACAAACAAAACACAGACCAAGAGCTGCTCAGAGGATCGTCCCCTTTATCAATTAAACACGAGGTAAAGAACTCAGAGCTTCAACATTACAAGGAAATTCAGTTAAAAGGAAAGGATCTGAAATGTAAACAAGGTCACCGTGGGTCCAGCCTGGTGTGAAATGGAACTGTTGTGGTCTGAAAGTCCCTCACAGAAAAACCCCTGAGACACTGTTCTATAATGTTTTAATTTTGCCTTTGACCTAAAACCCATTTCAATTCCAATTCAGTGGAGAGGTTGATGCTGGATATGTTAATACAGAATGATTCCCCACCATCTATTTTACTCCTCACCGTTCCATTTAAAGCTCTACAGACGGGGGCTAAAGATATCACTGCTATTGGTGAAGAAGGGAACAAAATGCTGTATTTGTGCTGTGCACCTGGACACATCAGCTGTCATTCAGCACCTGGAGAAAAGTCTAAACAAAGTATAAAATTTGAAAAAGTGGTGGGATTCCCCTGTGTGCTATCGATGCTATAAATGTGTCTTTAAATCAACACCATTACTGTTAAATGAACACTGTTAGTGCCATAATTGAACACTCTCAGTTAACACTAGTAACAGTAATAGTGTTGATTTAAACACTGGAGAATCTGCTGTGTGTGAGTTCACTCAGTTCCTAGTCTCTATTTCAGGCTCACTGTCATCCACTAGCTTTCTGCTGCAGTGGGTGATTTCAAACACACACACCCACACACACACACACACACACACACTGTGACTTACACAGGAAGTATAAAGAGGGGCTAAATGTGTGCCAAAAGAGCCGGCGGCAGGCTCGAAAACAGTGGGCTTTTAAGCGGATTTGTGACACATTTACAGATCAATTGATCCAATTCACTCTGCTCTCAATGCCACATTAACCTTCCTGACATACAGCAGCCACTGTCCCTCAGCACTGGAGCCCACACGCTGTTCTTACACAGACGACCCAAAAGACAGAATAACGTTTACTTATGACACAGTGATAATAAACCAATCGCAGTTTATTATTAGCAACAACTACAATAAAGTGAAATAAACTATCAGTGGAAACAAGATGAAATTGCAGCTGAGGGTTGGGACTGGGGTGTGCTGAGAGAATGCACATTTCTGTGATTTGTCTTTTGTAGATAGAACACAGCCTCAGCATCAATCTCAGCCCCATCAGCTTCAGCACCATCAGCTTCAGCACCAGCATCATCCTCAGGCCCATCAGCTTCAGCACCAGCATCATCCTCAGGCACATCAGCTTCAGCACCAGCATCATCCTCAGGCACATCAGCTTCAGCACCAGCATCAGTCTAAACCTCAGCATCATCCTCAGGCCCATCAGCTTCAGCACCAGCATCATCCTCAGGCCCATCAGCTTAAGCACCATCAGCTTCAGCACCAGCATCATCCTCAGGCACATCAGCTTCAGCACCATCAGCTTCAGCACCAGCATCAGTCTAAACCTCAGCATCATCCTCAGGCCCATCAGCTTCAGCACAATCAGCTTCAGCACCAGCATCATCCTCAGGCCCATCAGCTTCAGCACCATCAGCTTCAGCACCAGCATCATCCTCAGGCACATCAGCTTCAGCACCAGCATCAGTCTAAACCTCAGCATCATCCTCAGGGCCATCAGCTTCAGCACAATCAGCTTCAGCACCAGCATCATCCTCAGGCCCATCAGCTTCAGCACCATCAGCTTCAGCACCAGCATCATCCTCAGGCACATCAGCTTCAGCACCAGCATCAGTCTAAACCTCAGCATCATCCTCAGGCCCATCAGCTTCAGCACAATCAGCTTCAGCACCAGCATCATCCTCAGGCACATCAGCTTCAGCCCCATCGGCTTCAGCACCAGCATCATCCTCAGGCCCATCAGCTTCAGCACCAGCATCAGTCTCAACCTCAGCATCATCCTCAGGCCCATCAGCTTCAGCCCCAGCATCATCCTCAGGCCCATCAGCTTCAGCCCCAGCATCATCCTCAGGCACATCAGCTTCAGCACCAGCATCAGTCTAAACCTCAGCATTATCCTCAGACCCATCAGCTTCAGCACCATCAGCTTCAGCACCAGCATCATCCTCATGCACATCAGCTTCAGCACCATCAGCTTCAGCACCAGCATCATCATCAGGCCCATCAGCTTCAGCACCATCAGCTTCAGCACCAGCATCATCCTCAGGCACATCAGCTTCAGCACCAGCATCAGCACCATCTTCATCATCAGTATCAACATCGGCTCCATCAGCTTCAGCATCATTTTAACGTCAGCACGTAGATTTAACCCATTATTGGAAACAAATTTCCAGCTCAGGTGACATAATGATGCTTTTCCAATAACTGTCTTTAGGTGAAAGTTCATGAGGCTTTAGGTGACAGTTCTTGATTCAATTCATTAATTCATTCATCTTCTATAATGGCTTCATCCTCTCACACATTTGAGCAATTTCCCCCAGCCAGTGCACCAATAAACATGGGTTTGCACTGTGGAAGGAAACTGGGGCGCCCAGAGAATACCCTCTCAGACACAGGGAGAACACACCCTAATCATACTCATGCAGACAGTGACAGGAGCTGGGGTTTGAACCCAAGACCCTCTGACCCTGCACCTGCTGCCTCTGCTTCCATTCAGTTCAGTGAAATTTGTTTAGCTCTTTCTTCAACTGGTGTAGCTTTACAGAAACAACAGTCCCAGCTTTAAGACACCAATCAGCTGAGAAGAACCCAGAGCTGAAAGTGGTACCCACCCCAACAGTACAATAAAAATGGATAATGAATTATGTGCTGAAAAACAGGTATTTTTACTCACGCTGAATTAATGGAGTGAGGGAATATTACGTCCTGGACGTACAGTGAATATATGACAGTGGATTTACAGTAGAGCACAGAAATGAGACCGTAACTGGACTGTGGTTCAAAGATCATTGAAAGTCGGAGTAATTTCTATTGTTTAATGTACAGTTTTATAGTTTTAGAGTAAAAAAGTGAAGATCGTATATAAAACACTACGTAAAAACCAGTGACTATTATTAGAACGATACCCTCAGTACCGATTTTAACATCAGCATCAGTACCACATCAGTCTGCTTCAGCTGTAACATCAGCATCAGTACCACATCAGTCTGCTTCAGCTGTAACATCAGCATCAGTACCACATCAGTCTGCTTCAGCTGTAACATCAGCATCAGTATCACATCAGTCTGCTTCAGCTGTAACATCAGCATCAGTACCACATCAGTCTGCTTCAGCTGTAACATCAGCATCAGTACCACATCAGTCTGCTTCAGCTGTAACATCAGCATCAGTACCACATCAGTCTGCTTCAGCTGTAACATCAGCATCAGTACCACATCAGTCTGCTTCAGCTGTAACATCAGAATCAGTACCACATCAGTCTGCTTCAGCTGTAACATCAGCATCAGTATCACATCAGTCTGCTTCAGCTGTAACATCAGCATCAGTACCACATCAGTCTGCTTCAGCTGTAACATCAGCATCAGTACCACATCAGTCTGCTTCAGCTGTAACATCAGCATCAGTACCAGATCAGTCTGCTTCAGCTGTAACATCAGCATCAGTATCACATCAGTCTGCTTCAGCTGTAACATCAGCATCAGTACCACATCAGTCTGCTTCAGCTGTAACATCAGCATCAGTACCACATCAGTCTGCTTCAGCTGTAACATCAGCATCAGTACCACATCAGTCTGCTTCAGCTGTAACATCAGCATCAGTACCACATCAGTCTGCTTCAGCTGTAACATCAGCATCAGTACCACATCAGTCTGCTTCAGCTGTAACATCAGCATCAGTATCACATCAGTCTGCTTCAGTTGTAACATCAGCATCAGTACCACATCAGTCTGCTTCAGCTGTAACATCAGCATCAGTACCACATCAGTCTGCTTCAGCTGTAACATCAGCATCAGTACCACATCAGTCTGCTTCAGCTGTAACATCAGCATCAGTACCACATCAGTCTGCTTCAGCTGTAACATCAGCATCAGCATCAGTTTCAACATCAGCTTCAGTTGCAGTATCTGTATCTGCATCAGTTTAACATCAGTATTATACTCACATCTCTGAACTCCACCAGTCCCATTTCTCCCAGTTCACTGATGCAGTCATAGGCAGATCCGGACTGCAGGAATAACTGCGCCAGGCACATCTCCTCACTCCTGAAACTGGCGCACATCATTGCCCCAAATCCCGCAGTAAACAACAAACAAACAAACAAACAAACAAACAAACGAACACCTAACGACACCGGCCGCCTCTCACACACAAACCCATGTGATTTCCCCGGACTGCAGATTCCACGGCTCCTAGAACAGCGCCCTACTTCATGCTGCTTACGTTAGAACCCACTGATACGCTCTTTAAACGGACACAATCCGTATAACAGCATGTAACACACTGCACAGCAGCGCGTCTCTGCGGCTAGCAGCACTTAGCTGCTCCTAATGGGAATCAATAGGAGGCTGGAGCCACTCTGCAGCCATGGACCATCGAGAGAAATGCAGCCACAGCGTGCCCAGAACCACCGCCTCTAACCCGCCAGGAGAGGGCCCGGGTCCTGCCCCACGAAGCACGGTGGATATCGTCAATAAAACACGGCGAAATATAAAAACATCCCCAGCAGAAACGCTAGCCCCGCCGCCGCCGTCCGCTGGCTGCTCGGGTTGCCAGGTATAACAATATCCCTCTTAGAGGGAGTGAAAGCGCATGATTTCAAAACAGCAGAAATCTGTCAGATTTAATAAACACTTTAATATTAAACTGTTAAAAAACAAAACCTCGTGTTTTTAGCCTTGTGCTAATTTTCATTGTTCCCTTTAAAATCCCTCCAGTTAAAACAGGAAGGTAAAAAAAAGTTTTTTTAAGGGAAACTCCACTAATCTCCCTGAATTTCAGAGGATTAAACGATTAAGATGCTCATAAAGTGATTCAGTGGAAGCAGATGTGGAGTGATGTGTTGCAGAGAGACTAGATGTGTCCTGAGGGGATGTGCTGGTCACAGCGGTGGTGATAGGAACCAGACGTCTCACAGGATGTGATGTATAACACTGTTATAAACACGAGACTAATACCTCACACGGGTCTGGGCCAGTTTTCATTCATTCATTCATTATCTGTAACCCTTATCCAGTTCAGGGTCACGGTGGGTCCAGAGCCTACCTGGAATCATTGGGCGCAAGGCGGGAATACACCCTGGAGGGGGCGCCAGTCCTTCACAGGGGAACACACACACACACTTACGGACACTTTTGAATCGCCAATACACCCATTACCGTGTGATTTTTGACTATGGGTGGAAGCCTGAGCACCCGGAGGAAACCCACACAGATACAGGGAGAACACACCACACTCCTCACAGACAGTCACCCGGAGGAAACCCACGCAGACACAGAGAGAACACACCACACTCCTCACAGACAGTCACCCGGAGGAAACCCACGCAGACACAGGGAGAACACACCACACTCCTCACAGACAGTCACCCGGAGGAAACCCACACAGACACAGAGAGAACACACCACACTCCTCACAGACAGTCACCCGGAGGAAACCCACACAGACACAGAGAGAACACACCACACTCCTCACAGACAGTCACCCGGAGGAAACCCACACAGACACAGGGAGAACACACCACACTCCTCACAGACAGTCACCCGGAGGAAACCCACACAGACACAGGGAGAACACACCACACTCCTCACAGACAGTCACCCGGAGGAAACCCACGCAGACACAGAGAGAACACACCACACTCCTCACAGACAGTCACCCGGAGGAAACCCACAATCTTCAGGCCCCTGGAGCTGTGTGACTGTGACACCTACCTGCTGCGCCACCGTACCGCCCTGGGCCAGTGATAACGTTATTCAGTTTCCATAAAATGTTTACGTTCATAAACTCAAATGTTAGAAGTACGCATGAACTGTTATTTTAAGTGTCTGCAACTTCATTTAATGCTGAATACAACTCAAAATTATATGCATTTCTGGTGCACAATGCTATTAAGTACAATTAACTAAACTAAATCTAACCATAGATTCATTCATCATCTGTAGCCAAGGCACCAGTCCATCACAGGGCACCACACACTCACACTCTGCGCTGTGGAGGAACACACCGAACCCCTCGGGGCAGTGACCCGGTGCAGGACTCGAACCCACGACCCCCAGGACTCTGGAGCCGTGTGACAGTGATTCTCCCTGTTACACCACACACTCCGTGTTTATTTAGAACCGGGGGAAGGGGCTACAACATATTTAAATTAAAAAAATGTGTCCTTATTCATTCATTATCAATTATTGCTTATTAATAAAGATCAGCTGCAGATTTCAGAAAAGTGTTTCTTCTCGTTATGAACATTGATTTTAGGGGAGGTTTGGTGGCTGTGTGAGTGACAGGGTGAGTGTGTGATGCTCTGTGATGGAGTGGTGCCAGGTTCAGGGTGTGCTCCAGACTTGTGCTCTTCCAGTGCAGCTCTGGACCCAGTTACACATGAATGAATGAATGAATGAATTTCAGGGGTTTAGTGGCTGAGATTGTAACTCATCCCTCACCCTCTGAATCCCTCTGGGACCGACTGCATTCATTAAAACCATAGATTTTAAATTAGCCGCGGGTGTTTTTCTCTTCACTGTCTCTCACCATGACATAAAGGATTTGTGTCCAATCTGGCAACCCAGAGAATCCTTTAATATATTCTGTGCTGTTCTCTTACAAAGCAGAGGCCCACCATCTGCCTGTCCTTTGTCTAAAGGGTGTGAAGCTGGACACCTCTGTGGCACATTAAGTTTAATTAAGATTAGGTTTAGGCTCAGATTAATATTTAATGGTGGAAAGGCATGGGACTGATGCTGAGACCCTACCTCCACCTCCATGAGCTCAGTGCAGTGTTCATGGTTCTGTTGAAAATGTTGTTGTTTTTAATTTGTGCCAAAGGTTTATGGATTACAGCAAAATAAATATTTAATTCATATTTATAATTATTAACAGTTCTGCAGGTTGGTTTTGGCCGAGAGAGGAGACGATATACGATGTCATTCATTCATTCATTCATCGGTCGGTCTGGAGAGACACACCCTGGACAGAGCCCCAGTTCATCACACACTCACACCTGAGGCCACTGTCCAACCCAGGACCTGCGGCAGCTGTGGGGCGTGGTCTGGCTGATGGAGGGTTAAAGGCTCCTGATGTAAATGATTCTCTTCAGATCTGGACCACACCCGGAGAGCATTTAAATCAGCTGCAGAGCATCAGGCAAATTCACACCCACTTCCATCTTCTGTCTAAACAACAACATTCACACGTCCTTTACCAGGTCCCGGTGACATCATCAAGGGGTTGTTCTCGATCCACTTCACTGCCTTTACATTTGACTTACAGCCTTCAAAACTACACTGAAGCCCTTCCTGTGCCTTTGAGCAGCTCTGACCTTAATATCACCCTACAGCCTGCATTCATCTCTCCACAGCTCTATTTTAGTTTACTGATGGTTTATCACACGTTTTTCTATTTCATAATGTATTCATATATTAATTGTCAGTTTTCTGAGGAGCTAGACTTCAGCAACGTTCTAATGCTTTGATTATTTATAGTTTAATCATGTTTTTATATTTTTAACAATAAAGGTATGTTTATGTTCTTATTTCAATTGCTTTTATAATGTTACATTCATTCATTCATTGTCTGTGACCCTTATCCAGTACAGGGTCACAGTGGGTCCAGAGCCTACCCGGAATCACTGGGCGCAAGGCAGGAGTACACCCTGGAGGGGGCGCCAGTCCTTAACAGGGTGACACACACATTCACACTTCCAATCCACCTACCAACGGATGTTTTTGGAGCGTGGGAGGAAACAGGAGCACCCGGAGGAAACCCACCCACAGAGAGAACACACCACACTCCTCACAGACAGTCACCCGGAGGAAACCCACGCAGACACAGGGAGAACACACCACACTCCTCACAGACAGCCACCCGGAGGAAACCCACGCAGACACAGAGAGAACACACCACACTCCTCACAGACAGTCACCCGGAGGAAACCCACACAGATACAGAGAGAACACACCACACTCCTCACAGACAGTCACCCGGAGGAAACCCACACAGACACAGGGAGAACATTTAATATTTATTTAATTTAAAAAACAAAAACAGAGTGTTTACTGCCACTGGAAAATTATGAACATATTTAGGGAAATCTGTGAAACTCTTTTGTTTTATTCACAGTTTATTTTAAGTCTCACCATTATCCCCTCAGTCAGACCCCACAGAACTCTGCATCACCGGAGACTCTGAGCGAGTCTGTTCAGCTCCTGAGAGAGAGCCGTGACCGTGTCCAGGATTTTCTGTCTGTCTCTCTCCTGCAGCCGGCTACCGCAGCGCTGGGAGAATTTATCCGGATGCCACAGAGCCTGCTGCTTCCGGAGAAGCTTCCTGAATGTGGGAACATCGGAGCGGTCAGCACCGTGCAGCATCACCGCCAGCATCTCATCCAGAGAGCCGCGGGGAGCCGGCCAGGGGATATCGTCGTACCCCAGCAGGCTGCTGGACTCTGGGGCGGAGGAAGCGGAGCTCTGGAACGTTTCCGCACAGCGTTCCTCATATCTTCTCTTCTTTCCTTTCCGGGTTTCCTCCTCTTTGCGAGCCGCTCGCTCCAGGTATTCCCTGTGCTCCTTCTCCAACCTGGAGTAGAGCTCTTTGTTCTTCCTCTCCTCCTCCTCTCTGTCCTCCCTCTGTTTTCTCCTCCCTCGCTGAGCCCTGGCCTTCTGCTTTGCTGCATACTCCTGCCTTATCCTCTCCGCCCAGTCCCCGAAATCTTCCTCATCTTCTTCGTCCCGCAGGAAGTCGTCTGGAAAAGAGGACAATGAGAACGGCACAGTAACGTCTGGAATACAGCACTGTCCCCAAATCTTTCTCTGAAATGTCGGGAATTCACGGGTAGCTACCTACTCTTCTGGATCAAAAATGCAGCCTCAACACATTGAACATATTGACAGTTCCTCTGCTCCAAAGCCCATAGCAGGGGGGCTTTACACCCATTTACTCCGCTCTAACACAGGGCTTAAAGCAAGGTGATCTTAGGACTGTCTGCATATGTCCTTTAAACTATGCACTGGTCAGATCTGGAGTAGTGTGTTCAACCAGAACAGAGCCTCTCTAACAGTCTTCATCAAACATGCCCTCAATTACAGTCAGATTACCATCATACTGCCCAAATGTCTCAGAGAACTCATCCTGGCATTCGCCAAACAGCTTCTCTCTCCACTCCTGCTCAGGGTCAGTCTTCTGAGGCCCGTCTCCGTCACTCCTCCTCTGTGTAGAACCACAACACAGTTAGATACAATGAGCTCAGAGAAAATGCACGTCATTTACAGAGGATATATTACGAACATTTCCCTTATTTAGTGTTTGCACATTAATGTGTGAGTCTGGAGCCCACCAACACACACACTGTGAAACAAGACCCCAGTCAGTTCTCTGTGTGCCGCCTGAGTCTAAAAACGAGTCGTTCTGATTCTGCTCCGCTTCTGACGTCAAGTGCAGAGGCTTTAGACTGGCCCCGCCCCCTCGTCTGAGTCTGTCCAATCACAGCGCTGGACTCGTGTTTATGTGAGAGCGCAAAGACGAGGTTAAACTCAGCAAAACAGACACAACGAGCGCGGAGAAATAAGAGCACTGAGTAAAAACGGAGAAGAAAGAGAACAGAGTGAAAACGGCTAAAAACCAGAGCTTCTGCTCCTCGCTCCTCACTGCTGTGTAGAGGTCAGAGTGCAGCAGCTGGTGTCTCCGGAGCAGTCTCGTACCTGTCCAAATCTCACTTTTTGAAGCAGGTCATGGGGAGTGACCCCGGCGTTGTTCGGTGCATCCTGGGCTTCAGGGCAGTGTTTACACAAAGGAACCACCAGGTCGTCATAATCTGCAAGAGTCAACACCAAGACGTCCCAAAGTTTGTGGACGCTGCTCATCATTATATTTTCAACAGTAAAAACTCCTGATCTTAAGTGTAGGCTAAACATTGCTGTGAAGATTTGATGGCATTCAGCCACATAATAATCAGTGAGAAAAAAAATAACACACACACACACACACACACACACACACAACCAGAGCATTGGGCTCATTCACCCTGCCCTAATTTTTCCTGCTGGTTCTGGGAATCAAACTGGTGACCGAGCCCACTTTCCTAACCATTAGGCCACGCCTGTTTTCGACTCATTTCTGCTACATTATATCAGACAGTATTTGTACTGCACCTCTCTTCCCGTATTTGAGTGC
>NC_089817.1:1193631-1196131 GCF_029633855.1 Hoplias malabaricus
TGTTCTCTCTGTGTCTGGGTGGGTCTCCTCCGGGTGACTGTCTGTGAGGAGTGTGGTGTGTTCTCTCTGTGTCTGCGTGGGTCTCCTCCGGGTGACTGTCTGTGAGGAGTGTGGTGTGTTCTCTCTGTGTCTGGGTGGGTTTCCTCCGGGTGACTGTCTGTGAGGAGTGTGGTGTGTTCTCTCTGTGTCTGCGTGGGTCTCCTCCGGGTGACTGTCTGTGAGGAGTGTGGTGTGTTCTCTCTGTGTCTGGGTGGGTTTCCTCCGGGTGACTGTCTGTGAGGAGTGTGGTGTGTTCTCTCTGTGTCTGCGTGGGTTTCCTTCGGGTGACTGTCTGCGCCCCCTCCAGGGTGTGTTCCTGCCTTGCGCCCAGTGCTGGAGGCGTTATACTCTTCTAGTATGGCATTGAGCATTGTTCACTGCTTTGTACAAAGTACAACACAGTACAAACCAGACAAAAACATAGTTCCACTGTTCCACAGCCCAGTGCTTACCCACTCTGATATTAGGAATGGTGACCTTGGGCTCATGTGTAGCTGCTGCACATCCTCCCGTTCTGAAAGGCAGAGGGGGTGCAGCTTATTTCCAGGTGTCGTGATTTATGAGGAGACCCTGATGTCTCTAACAGCCCCCTGCTGGATCCACAGGGTCCTGAAGGTCCTGTCTTAAAGAGATAAACATGAGCGGTGTGTTGAAAGGGAGGATTTCCCTGCACAGGAACCTGCAGCTTCCATCCTGTGCTGCCTGCGAGGTGGTGGTGGGGGGGATGGGGGGTGATAAGAAGGAGAGGTAGAAAAGGGGCAGTAGATAATGGGGGTGCAGATGGAGATAGAGGAGCAGGCCACCACTTCCAGCAGGAAGTTTGAGGTCCTCCAAGATCTTCTGGAGGGTCAGCGCTGGTTTCCCCCCACACGCTCCGCTCTGAGGGTCCGAGGCCTGGAGGTGCCAGACCCCACCTCAGACGCCCTGCGGTCCATTGTTAAAGTCCAGCAGAGCTGCTCTCACTCATTTCCTCAGGAGCTATTTCTGAGAGGCCTGCTTTTCTCCTCTGAGTCCGGACTCTGATATACGAGCGATTGTGTCTCTGACGAGCCTTTCCCTCGTGCGCTGGCTCTCACTGCTGGGTCAAAAGTCCATCATCATTAAGTAGATGGAGATGTTTATGGCCATTTCTCAGATGCAATGTGAAATCTAAAGGTGAATGCTGTTCAGAGACCAGAGGTCAAGCAAGTCATGTAAAGTCAAATGTATTTGCCACAAAGCAGCGTTACACACAGCGAAAAATGTAAAAATTTGTAATGAACAACCCCAGGTGAGCAGCCAAAGTCCACAGCGGCAGGAAAAACTCCCTCGAAGCTGGAGGAAGACATTTTGGGAGGATCCAAGAGTCACAGGGAAGCATTCTCCTCTGGAGAAACACATTAGAAACAACAGAGTTTTAAGAACGCATTGCCTTTACAAATAATTTATAAGTTTTGTGTAAAGTATATTTGTAATTGTAATTAAATATGTGGGAGTGTGGTGTGTTCTCCCTGTTTCTGCGTGGGTTTCCTCCGGGTGACTGTCTGTGAGGAGTGTGGTGTGTTCTCCCTGTGTCTGCGTGGGTTTCCTCCGGGTGACTGTCTGTGAGGAGTGTGGTGTGTTCTCTCTGTGTCTGCGTGGGTTTCCTCCGGGTGACTGTCTGTGAGGAGTGTGGTGTGTTCTCTCTGTGTCTGCGTGGGTTTCCTCCGGGTGACTGTCTGTGAGGAGTGTGGTGTGTTCTCCCTGTGTCTGCGTGGGTTTCCTCCGGGTGACTGTCTGTGAGGAGTGTGGTGTGTTCTCCCTGTGTCTGCGTGGGTTTCCTCCGGGTGACTGTCTGTGAGGAGTGTGGTGTGTTCTCTCTGTGTCTGTGTGGGTTTCCTCCGGGTGACTGTCTGTGAGGAGTGTGGTGTGTTCTCCCTGTGTCTGCGTGGGTTTCCTCCGGGTGACTGTCTGTGAGGAGTGTGGTGTGTTCTCCCTGTGTCTGCGTGGGTTTCCTCCGGGTGACTGTCTGTGAGGAGTGTGATGTGTTCTCCCTGTGTCTGCGTGGGTTTCTTCCGGGTGCTCCAGTTTCCTCTCACACTCCAAAAACACACGTTGGTAGGTGGATTGGAGACTCAAAGTGTCTGTAGGTGTGAGTGTGTGAGTGAATGAGTGTGTGTGTGTGTCCCTGTGAAGGACTGGCGCCCCCTCCAGGGCGTGTTCCTGCCTTGCGCTCAGTGATTCCGGGTGGGATCTGGACTATCCCTGAACTGGATAAGGGTCACAGACAATGAATGAATGATTGTAACATGATTGAAATTGTGAAATTGTAAGCTGGATAAGAATGTCTCACTGCTGAAAAAGTGACTGCTGTAAATGAGTGTGAGCCTTTGTTCCTCATAAACACTTTCATTAAACACCAGTTATGCCCTGATCACAGCAGTTTAACACAGTTCCTCTGGAGAGAAGCTATGTTTTAAAGCTGCAGGACATAAATCCTACA
>NC_089817.1:1201131-1211131 GCF_029633855.1 Hoplias malabaricus
GAAAGAATTAACTCCTCTCTGATTGAACCGGGTCAGAACACACACCGCTGAAAGTGTTACCTCCGCTCTGATAGAACCGGGTCAGAACACGTGTCGCTGAAAGTGTTAACTCCACTCTGATAGAACCGGGTCAGAACACGCAACGCTGAAAGAGTTAACTCCGCTCTGATAGAACCGGGTCAGAACACGCAACGCTGAAAGAGTTAACTCCGCTCTGATAGAAACGGGTCAGAACACGCACTGCTGAAAGAGTTAACTCCGCTTTCATAGAACTGGGTCAGAACACACGCCGCTGAAAGAGTTAACTCCACTCTGATAGAACCGGGTCAGAACATGTGCCGCTGAAAGTGTTACCTCCGCTCTGATAGAACCGGGTCAGAACACGCGCCGCTGAAAGAGTTAACTCCGCTCTGATAGAACCGGGTCAGAACACGCACCGCTGAAAGAGTTAACTCCGCTCTGATAGAACCGGGTCAGAACACGCACCGCTGAAAGAGTTAACTCCGCTTTGATAGAACCGGGTCAGAACACGCAACGCTGAAAGAGTTAACTCCGCTCTGATAGAACCGGGTCAAAACACGCGTCGCTGAAAGAGTTAACTCCGCTTTGATAGAACCGGGTCAGAACACGCAACGCTGAAAGAGTTAACTCCGCTTTGATAGAACCGGGTCAGAACACACACCGCTGAAAGAGTTAACTCCTCTCTGATAGAACCGGGTCAGAACACACACCGCTGAAAGAGTTAACTCCACTCTGATAGAACCGGGTCAGAACACACACCGCTGAAAGAGTTAACTCTGCTCTGATAGAACCGGGTCAGAACACGCAACGCTGAAAGAGTTAACTCCGCTTTGATAGAACCGGGTCAGAACACACACCGCTGAAAGAATTAACTCCTCTCTGATTGAACCGAGTCAGAACACACACCGCTGAAAGTGTTACCTCCGCTCTGATAGAACCGGGTCAGAACACGTGTCGCTGAAAGTGTTAACTCCACTCTGATAGAACCGGGTCAGAACACGCAACGCTGAAAGAGTTAACTCCGCTCTGATAGAACCGGGTCAGAACACACAGCGCTGAAAGAGTTAACTCTGCTCTGATAGAACCGGGTCAGAACACGCAACGCTGAAAGAGTTAACTCCGCTCTGATAGAACCGGGTCAGAACACGCAACGCTGAAAGAGTTAACTCCGCTCTGATAGAAACGGGTCAGAACACGCACTGCTGAAAGAGTTAACTCCGCTCTGATAGAAACGGGTCAGAACACACGCCGCTGAAAGAGTTAACTCCACTCTGATAGAACCGGGTCAGAACATGTGCCGCTGAAAGTGTTACCTCCGCTCTGATAGAACCGGGTCAGAACACGCGCCGCTGAAAGAGTTAACTCCGCTCTGATAGAACCGGGTCAGAACACGCACCGCTGAAAGAGTTAACTCCGCTCTGATAGAACCGGGTCAGAACACGCACCGCTGAAAGAGTTAACTCCGCTTTGATAGAACCGGGTCAGAACACGCAACGCTGAAAGAGTTAACTCCGCTCTGATAGAACCGGGTCAAAACACGCGTCGCTGAAAGAGTTAACTCCGCTTTGATAGAACCGGGTCAGAACACGCAACGCTGAAAGAGTTAACTCCGCTTTGATAGAACCGGGTCAGAACACACACCGCTGAAAGAGTTAACTCCTCTCTGATAGAACCGGGTCAGAACACACACCGCTGAAAGTGTTACCTCCGCTCTGATAGAACCGGGTCAGAACACGTGTCGCTGAAAGAGTTAACTCCGCTCTGATAGAACCGGGTCAGAACACGCAACGCTGAAAGAGTTAACTCCGCTCTGATAGAACCGGGTCAGAACACGCAACGCTGAAAGAGTTAACTCCGCTCTGATAGAACTGGGTCAGAACACGCACCGCTGAAAGAGTTAACTCCGCTTTGATAGAACTGGGTCAGAACACACGCCGCTGAAAGAGTTAACTCCACTCTGATAGAACCGGGTCAGAACATGTGCCGCTGAAAGTGTTACCTCCGCTCTGATAGAACCGGGTCAGAACACGCACCGCTGAAAGAGTTAACTCCGCTCTGATAGAACCGGGATAAAGGAAGCACTGTCTCTTCCCTCAACATCCACAGCTGAAGTGTCCTTCACTGCCTCAGTCTCAGATTCAGAGACAGAGCAGAGACACCAACGCTGAATATCTGTATCACATCTGATTTCTCTGTGCTGTGTGTGATCTGTGTGTGATCTGTGAAGCTGTGTGTGATCTGTGTGTGTTGTATGTGCTGTGTGTGATCTGTGAAGCTGTGTGTGATCTGTGTGTGTTGTATGTGCTGTGTGTGATCTGTGAAGCTGTGTGTGATCTGTGTGTGTTGTATGTGCTGTGTGTGATCTGTGAAGCTGTGTGTGATCTGTGTGTGTTGTATGTGCTGTGTGTGATCTGTGAAGCTGTGTGTGATCTGTGTGTGTTGTATGTGCTGTGTGTGATCTGTGAAGCTGTGTGTGATCTGTGTGTGTTGTATGTGCTGTGTGTGATCTGTGAAGCTGTGTGTGATCTGTGTGTGTTGTATGTGCTGTGTGTGATCTGTGAAGCTGTGTGTGATCTGTGTGTGTTGTATGTGCTGTGTGTGATCTGTGAAGCTGTGTGTGATCTGTGTGTGTTGTATGTGCTGTGTGTGATCTGTGAAGCTGTGTGTGATCTGTGTGTGTTGTATGTGCTGTGTGTGATCTGTGAAGCTGTGTGTGATCTGTGTGTGTTGTATGTGCTGTGTGTGATCTGTGAAGCTGTGTGTGATCTGTGTGTGTTGTATGTGCTGTGTGTGATCTGTGAAGCTGTGTGTGATCTGTGTGTGTTGTATGTGCTGTGTGTGATCTGTGAAGCTGTGTGTGATCTGTGTGTGTTGTATGTGCTGTGTGTGATCTGTGAAGCTGTGTGTGATCTGTGTGTGTTGTATGTGCTGTGTGTGATCTGTGAAGCTGTGTGTGATCTGTGTGTGTTGTATGTGCTGTGTGTGATCTGTGAAGCTGTGCCCCATATTTTATAATTCCAGGTCCCCTCTGAGGAGCGAGGAACACACTGCTTTTGTGAAGAAGGATTTACTGCCCTTCTTCTGAGTTTCCTGCACGTTTCTCCGGACAGAACTGACAGACCAACAAATAAACAAACCAGGGCAGTGTGGGGGTCCAAGACACATGTGTCCAAACACACACACCCACCCACACACATACCCACACACACACACACACACACACACACCACATTTGTGTGGTCTCGGAGGGTCTTTTTATATAACAGAACCTCCCTCCATTCTCTCACGTTTCCGTTCATTCCCTCACTGTCGTCTGCTGTCTCTGCACACACACACACACACACACACATTCTTCAGGGCCTACATGTCATTCAAAATGAGATTTATTAAATGAGATATTTCTGTCCTATAATAAAAATACATATCTCTAATTTCTGTCCTTTCTATTCAGTGTTTTCTCTTTGGAGCCTAGACACCAGTTAAAGCTCTGCTATTGGTTAGGACTTCAGGAGCAGGACTGAAGGCCTTACACATTACTGACTGACTACAAACAGAGTAAGACTCTAATCCCTAAACTACCCCCTTAAACTTTAATCTGCAGTTTACACACAATTAGCTCATTTAATAAGCACCTTATTATTGCACACACATTTCATCATAACTTGTTTCCATGTACAGACACACACACACACACACACACACACACACACGGTTATCTTCCTTCCCTGTATTTACTCAGTGCTCTTATTTCTCTGCACTCGTTGTGTCTGTTTTGCTGCGTTTAACTTTGTCTTTGCGCTCTGACATAAACACGGGTCCAGCGCTGTGATTGGACAGACTCAGACGAGGGGGCGGGGCCATTCTAAAGTCTCTGCACTTGACGTCAGAAGCGGAGCAGAATCAGACATGAATCATCATGTTGAAAATCATGAAAACAGATGAGGATATTGCTCTATTCCTGCTCCATAGGTAGATAATATGGACTTTTTTTGCATGAAAGTAAACACAGAGGGAAAGTGCTACAAAACTAAACAGCTCGAGTTACACATGAGTTTCTGTGGGAATTCAAACAGTGAATAAACACTTACAGTCACTTTACACTTCAGACACCAACAAGATACAGTCGCTTCTTACTCACACACACCACTCCACCTTAAAAAATACAGTGGCTTCTTACTCACACACACCACTCCACCTTAAAAGATACAGCCGCTTCTTACTCACACACACCACTCCACATTAAAAAATACAGCCACTTCTTACTCACACACACCGTTCCACCTTAAAAGATACTTTCACTTCTTACTCACACACATCGCTCCACCTTAAAAGATACAGTCGCTTCTTACTCACACACAACGCTCCACCTTAAAAGATACAGTCACTTCTTACTCACACACACCACTTCACCTTAAAAGATACAGTTGCTTCTTACTCACACACACCACTCCACCTTAAAAGATACAGTCACTTCTTACTCACACACAGCACTCCACCTTAAAAGATACAGTCACTTCTTACTCACACACACCACTCCACCTTAAAAGATACAGTCGCTTCTTACTCACACACACCACTCCACCTTAAAAGATACAGTCACTTCTTACTCACACACACCACTCCACCTTAAAAGATACAGTCGCTTCTTACTCACACACACCACTCCACCTTAAAAGATGTGGAGCTTCTTACTCTCACACACACCGCTCCACCTTAAAAGATACAGTCGCTTCTTACTCACACACACCACTCCACCTTAAAAGATACAGTCACTTCTTACTCACACACACCACTCCACCTTAAAAGATACAGTCGCTTCTTACTCATACACACCGTTCCACCTTAAAAGATACAGTCGCTTCTTACTCACACACACCGCTCCACCTTAAAAGATGTGGAGCTTCTTACTCACACACACCGCTCCACTTTAAAAGATACAGTCGCTTCTTACTCACACACACCGCTCCACCTTAAAAGATACAGTCGCTTCTTACTCACACACACCGCTCCACCTTAAAAGATGTGGAGCTTCTTACTCACACACACCGCTCCACCTTAAAAGATGTGGAGCTTCTTACTCGCACACACCGCTCCACCTTAAAAGATGTGGAGCTTCTGAACATAAACCGGAGAGAACAGCAATTCCCCAGAATAGTAGGAGTTGCCTTTTAAGAGACATGAGGGTTCTGAAGTAGGTCTCTTATCATTTCATAACAGTGCTATAAACTGAAAACACATCTGTTTCTTTAGTTTAAGGCCAGTTATGTCCTTACACAAGTTACAAAATCACTAATAAACCAGTAGTTTATACTTGATCTAGTGATCTACTAACTCCAGCTCTTCTTTATGTTGTGTCTGAACCTTTACAAATGCTCCAAAACATTTCCCTTTGTTATAATATTAACAGGAAAAACTACCACCTTGAAGACACATGGTTTTGGTGCTGTGTCTGATACAGTACTACAGCCCTGCTCCACGGGCCCGTGTGATACTAACGGTCAGTGCCAGGGCAGGCTTGGTGTGGGGGTCGATAAGATTAGCACGTTTTGGAGTAACTCCCTCCGGCTGAGATTAGATTCAACCCAAAGCTCATTAGCGCAAACGTGGCTTAAAGAAGGGACGGCCTTTCAGGGCTAACATCCCTCTGAACGCGCGCCGTTTGTTTGTGGATGCTTAATTAGAATGATTAAACGCTCACGGCGGCCAGTGGACATGTATAAAAGCCTTCAGACTGTTGTTCAGAGTGTGGGGGATTATTGCTAGGTGAAGCAGCTCGATCGCATAAACAGCAGCTGTGATGCATGTACACATTCGCTGAAATTATCAGAGGAAATACCAGACATTTTGTGATTACAGCAGTGCACACAGCAATCCCACTCCATACTGTTTCTCTGAGGGGCAAACGGATGATGCTCAGGGGCCGCTGTGTACGAAACAAGGAGCCGAAAGGAAATCTGTGTGTAACATGCATTTCCTGTTGGACGTTCACTTTGATTCTGGACAGAGAGAGAGGACAATGACTGACCTCACTGCGGCTTGAAAACAGGGAAACAGTGAGCATTACCCAGTGCTAAAGACATTCCTACTGAGTCTGAGAGCAAAAAAAGGAGAGAAAGAGCACATTCTCAGTTGAAGAAATGTTTTATTCACAGAATACAGATCATTTATTTACAGATTAATTCAGGGCAGGAATGGAGCAACTCATGAAAATGACCAATTACACTGTGGCACACACACGCTCTCATCTGTAAAAGCTGCCACCTTTTAATTGGCCCTCCCTCCTACAACATTTGTCAGTTACCATCTGTCAGTCTGATCCCCCTCCCGTCTCCTTCTAAGCCCCCCAAACACACCCACCCACACACACACACACTCAAAGTCTTTAATCAAGTTGCAACACTTCTCCTCGACTAATGGCCCCCTCCTCCCGAAGTCTGATCCCCAGTCGTGAAGACAATCAATAGCTAAAATCTAAAATGGCCAGTCAGAGACATTGAGACCACAGAGAGGTCCATATCTAAGTCTGACCAAGTGCTTAGGGACGAAGTAACGAACAGTGTAGGTTAAAAAATGCACTCCTTGACAACAAGCTGACAACAAATGTCCCTTAATCTGTCCCTCAGGCCACCCACCGGGCAGCCGCATCAGCTCCAGGTCTCAGAGTCCCTCGTGAGGTACGGCCTGCCAGTCTGAGGGTCTGGAATCCTGTCCCAGAACGTCTGGAGCACAGCTGTCTGTGGGGCTCTGCTCTCTGGAGGTTTACCAGGCAGCAGGGTGCTGAAAAGCAAGGCCCATAGCTCTGGATCCATGCTTACACTCTTGTGTGGAATTAACTGGAGTTCCCAGGAGCAGTAAAATGTACCGGCACACTCATTTACACAGGAGAAAACAAGCTCCCTGGGCTGTCTTTGGGTGGAATACACAAGGAAGGGTGTTTCTCCAAGATCTGTAGAGTTGAAGGCTTGAGAGAGGTCAGCTAGTGACCTTCTTTAGGAGTCTTAGGGGTGACGTCCTTCAAGTGCCCAGTGGCGAGTTAAACAGAGTTACCTTAAAGTTGCAGAGGCTCGAATGAGACGAAGGCAGTCGCAGACCCGAGGTGTTTCTGCAAAAGATCTGAAAGCCGCTGCCAACCTTCTCCCATCAAAAAGAGCCTCCGCTCACCTCCCTCTCACACCTTGGTGGCCAGAGACTGTGCCTCGGTCTTCTGCGAGGACAGGGAACTTGCCGGACTTGCGTGAAGCACCTTCTTGATGTTCAGCAGGTACAGGCACTGGGAGCGGAAGCGAAGGTCGAAGAAGGCGTAGAGGAAGGGGTTGAGGCAGCTGTTGACGTAGGCCAGGCAGGTCGCGTAGGGATGTGCCATGAGCAGGAAAGTGAGCAGTGTGCAGGAGTCTGGAGCCAGGCCCAAGTAGGACAAGGCGTCCATGCTCTTCACCACGTGGAAGGGCATCCAGCAGGCCGCGAAAACCACCACCAGCGTGGTGATGATCTTCAGGAGACGCCTTTTGCGCTGATCCTCCTTGCGGAGGCTGTTGAAGTGGCGAGTGATGGTGCTGCCGATGAAGCCGTAGCACACCATCATGGCCAGGAGCGGAAGGATGAAGCCCAGGGTGGTGGAGGAGATGCTCAACCCTGCGATCCACAGGTTTTCCTGACCACGCTCGGAGACCACCAGGCTGAAGTCCATGGCGCAGGAGGTGCGGTTGGTCGCACTGTCGAACAGAGTGTTGCGGAAGAGCAGCGTAGGAGACGCCAAGGCTCCAGACATGACCCAGATGGCGGCTAGGGATGCCCTCATGTGTCCTTGGGTACGGAGCTGGGTGCTTGTCAGAGAGTGGACGATGGCTAGATAGCGGTCCAAGCTCAAGCAGGTGAGGCAGAAGACGCTGGCGTACATGTTCAGCAACACCACGTAGCTGCTGATCTTGCAGAGGGCAGCGCCAAAGGGCCAGTGGTACTCAAGAGCTGTGTAGATGGCCCACAGAGGCAGGGTCACCACAAAGGTCAGGTCAGCCAGAGCCAGGTTGCCGATGTAGACATCCGCAGCCCTCCGTTTGCCTTGAGCTTTCCAAACCGTGAAGATGACGACGCCGTTGCCCGAAAGGCCCAGGATGAAGATGAACATGTAGAGAATGGGAATGAGGTGGTAGGACGGTCCCCACTCCTCGTAGTCGCACATGCTGTTGTTGGGAGAGTCCTCGTAGTCGGTGTAGTAGTCTTCATTCATGTCCCCCATGGTGCTGCTGTCTCCTGAAGGGTTTGTCAAAGTTCTGACAAGTTTGTGATCAGCTCCGTCTCTCCACACACGGACGTGACAGAGCAGAGCAGAGCAGAGCAGAGAGTGTGTGTCTCTCACAGACGAGTCCAAGTGTGAATGCCCTGAGAGACACACACTCCGCCTTTTTAAAGGCCTGAAACCACACACCCCCCCAGCCCCCGCCCCTCACCCATTCTTTCACTCCCTCCCTCCTCCTCGGTTTTCCCTCTTCACACCAGCAGTCTGTGCATGAGCGCGACAGTCACATTCACCACGTCAGGAAATGTATTCACTTTAAATATAAACTAAAACCACTGTAAAAGAGTGGGACACGGGAATAAAAACAAGACCCAGACTCTGAAATGTGTGTGTTTTATTTATACCTTTCTCTATTTGCTTCTACAGTAACTCTTTTATAAAAACAGCACGTATACAGTTTGTAAACATGTATTTACATAAACTTATATATTTATTATATTTAACTTCTATTTGTGCACATTATTTTACTACATTGCATTATTTTATGTTTTTTAAATATTTTATATTCTGTTAATGCAGGAGATATGTTTATATTTACATTATATTTAATAAATATCTTCTCATATCGAAGGAGGAGGTGCATCTTTAGCAGGAAAACAATCTTAAATTGTAGTCTGTGTAAAATATTCTATTTCAAATCATTTTTGACCATTTTTATGAGTCTGTTAAACTTTGACACCGGTGTTTTCACACTATGTAACATTTATTAGCTATGAATGATTCATTAGGAACACATATTTTATATATTTAACACGTAATAAAGTCTATAATTATATCATACACTCACAGTGTGCTGAAGGAAGACTCTCCCTGTGTTTGATACAGACTTTAACACGTGACCCTCACTGAACGGGGGCTGTGTATCGAGTGTTTGTTGTAAAATTAAGAGGGAGATTTCTGGAGAAGTTCCAAAGCAAAACAGTGAATTATGGGAACAAGTCAGGACTCGTGAATTCAGGTCTATAGATCTATACACACACACACAGAGAGAGAGAGAGAGAGAGAGAGAGAGAGAGAGAGAGAGAGAGAGAGAAACCTGTGAATGGCCCATTAACACACACACAAACTTCTCAATTTCCATCTTAAAACCTGGAAACTGATCCAGACCCCAGTTCCAGACGAGTCTGTGCAAGTCCAGAGCGAACAGAAGCCTCTCCTGATGAACCTGTCGCTGCAGAAAAGAGCCTTTAAAAATGTTGTACATTTAACAATGAACTACTCGGCTGCCTTTAAGACTTCAGTCACTTTCCACCAAAATATAACAAACGTTATTAAACTCATTACTCATTATATTCACCCTCAAGGGAACAGTACCTTATTTTATTATTTTAACTGTAGACTTTTAAATTGTGTTGAATTCATACGCCCCGCTTCATCTCCAGGACTTTTATTATGCTTTTTATATGACACAGTTCTACACTGAAAGATTACAAACCTGTACCTCTTCTGGTAAAGAAACTACAGGCAGGTCTCCAACACTTTAAACCTGAAAATCTCTAACACTTTAAATGACAGTCCGCTAGTTCCTGGGTGAGTACAGAGCAGGTACCTGTCGAGTAAGACGTAAGGTAAAATAAGTACAGAGTAAGTGAAGGGTATGACAGTAGATGTATATATTTATCACCAGATATATGACTGATATTTTAGAAATAAGGCGTGTAACTACAATTCTGAATCTATTTA
>NC_089817.1:1216131-1218631 GCF_029633855.1 Hoplias malabaricus
GCCCAGTGCAGATTATTGAGAGTACCAATGTCAGTACTCAGTACAGTGTTGTGACACACTACTGTTTATACTCAGTGGAGTATTTCAGTATTCAGTACAGAGTATTAACTTATGCCAACATTGGGGACTGAGATATACATCAATAACACAACCAATACATTAATATCACACACACACACACACACACACACACACACACGTACAGCAAGAGAGAAAGAGAGAGAGGGGCCCCCTTAGTGAGTGACCCTTTAGAGCAGCTGGATTGTGTGTGTGTGTGTGTGTATTTGGGGTCTTTGATGTGTTTCTTCTGACCCTGGTGGTGTTTAACAGCTGCCCTTAAACCACTACTGACGCACAGCAGCTTCTGGAGTGTGTGTATCTGTGTGTGTGTGTGTGTGTCGTTGCGTGAGAGAGTGTAAGAATAAATTATGATTGACAGAAACCCATAATAACAAAGGGAAGAATGAAAAATTATTGTTAGATATTCACACATCAGTTAAACATTATGCACTCAGTTTTGGATTCTTTTAAAAGAGGTTCATATTCTATTCTGTGAAAAAAAGAACAAACCAATAGGAAACGTTCAAAACACACACTTTACATTTCTCTGTCTAGTTGTTTTTCTGTGTGTGATGTGAGGGTGTGTTGTACCTCTGTACTTCTTACTTTATTTGACTTTTGGAAAAGGGCTTTAACTTTTCTATTTCACTGAAGCGTATTTTCAGGTCATTAATAAAGACGCCACTAAAGCTCAGGGCTTCTCTGATGAAGACACTGTAAACCACGGAGGTAATAAGACCCTCGTGTCTCTTTGTACTGAGCAGTCGTGGGTGATTGACACTGAGCCGCTAATCACTGCGGTCCTCAGGATGGACGAACTCACACCTCAAAGCTCTGAAGCCACCCAGACCCTCAAACCCCTGGACCCCCCGCCCCCCCCCCCCGCTCCCGGCCCAGCATGGTCTCTTCCCAATCACACTTCATCAGGAGCTCGGGAGCTTATTGGAAGTGTGTGTTTGTTTTTCCACAACACAAAAACTCCTCTCAGAACCAGTGCAGTGTGTTCTCATCCAGGGCTGTGTTTTATTGGCACTTGTTTAACCCCTGGAAGGGGAACTCCACCCATTTTCCAAATTTCTTGCATATTTCAGTGGCTGAGATGTAAACAAACTGACTGAGAGTGTTTGAGGAGTGAAATGGTTGATGAGAGAGGCTCAGGTTTCTTTACAGTGGTTGTGAATGGAACCAGGCATCTTTGTATCTGCAGAAGAAACTCAAAATTTTATTTCCACTTCAGTCTAAAGAACCTCATATGGAAAGTTATGAACAAATTATTTATCCGGGGAACCATTAACAGATTGAAATAAGGTTCAGGACCAAAAATATTCTCAAAACTATCATAAACCATTGGCACTAACTGCTCTATTCACAACCCAACAGCGTTCTGTGAGGAGCTTTAACTAGCAGACGTCTGGTCCCATTCACCACCACTGTAAACAATTCTTCCCTTGTTCTCTGCAAAGAACCGTGTCCCTCTGAACCATTATAATGAAACTTCAGCTTCAGTCTCCATATGCAGAGTAATTACAAACAGGAGAAGATATCAGCTACACAACAGCTACAAAACATCAGCGTACACAACAAGCAGAAGGCTCTTCTGGAGATGGGACGCTAGTTAATTAGCCACAGCAAACAATCCCCAATCAAACACAGCCTTTATCCTGTCCTTCCTCGCCCCTGTCCTGCCGTGACCCCGCAGCGCTAACACAGGACACGGGTGAAATGGTTTGAATGGAGCCAGAACTCAGCAGTTATTATTAGCCCAGAAATGTGCCTTGCTAACTGCTAGCTATGCTGTGCTAATGTCAAACTGGTATCTCCTTTCAGCCCTCGGAGGCTCAGGAGGTTGTATGAGTATTGTTACATTTGTGAAAATGGCCTATGGCACAGTTAATGAGCATTAAGATAAGGAGAACGTTTGTGAGATATTATTGATATTATTATATGGGTTCTACAGTAACAGATTGTAGTCCATCTGTTGCTCTGCATAATTTATTAGCACCCTTTTACCCTGTTTATTCAGGGCCCTGACAGGTCAGGTATCCATCAGACAGCATCTTGTGTCCACTGATGAAGGACTAGTGGACAAGGAGACAGGAGTGTCTCACAGAGTGGACAGTGAGTGGAGTTTCTATCAGATGTTTCGAGTGGTGGAAGCTAGTGATGTATGTGTTGCTATCGCTACATAGATCAGAGTGTGGCAGTAAGACCTAGGTGCGAGTTTCCTCACTTTTCTACAGATCAGACACACATACTCCCCCTAAATATCCAGACTAACTTCCATCTCCGCTGCGTGCTGCTCTTTAACGACCTGCGGAAACTGTCGGATGCTAATCAAGGTAGACACGTTTCAGCTAGAGTTCATACCTCCACCCCCTCTCTTTCTCTTTCCTCAGCTGTGTTGATTAACGGCTAATGCCTCCAGCCCACCGTCCGGCCT
>NC_089817.1:1223631-1261131 GCF_029633855.1 Hoplias malabaricus
ACTAATACCTACCTTAAGACTAATACCAACCTTAAGATTAATAACTACCTTAAGACTAATAACAACCTTAAGACTAATACAACCTTAAGACTAATACCTACCTTAAGACTAATACAACCTTAAGACTAATGCCTACCTTAAGACTAATACCAACCTTAAGATTAATACCTACCTTAAGACTAATACCAACCTTAAGACTAATACCTACCTTAGGAATAATAACAACCTTAAGACTAATACAACCTTAAGACTAATACCTACCTTAAGACTAATACCTACCTTAAGATTAACCCTAAAATTCACCTTAAAGTTTACTGATTTAGACAAGTTTTAGTTCCCATAATGTGATATATTCCTGGTGTGCACACACACACACACACACACACACACACAGAGAGAGAAAGAGAGTCATATGGTTATTACGGTGGACATACAGCAGCTGGAACACAATAATCCATTGTGCTGTAGAGTTAGAAGAGCTGGCCGCCATATGGCTTTGCAATCAGTTCATATAATAATGGTGCTCTTAAGGGGCTGCTCTTTGTGAACCACATCAGTGTCAACCCATCCGTCCTTCAGCACACACACACACACACACACACACACACACACACACACACACACACACACACACACACACACTTACGTTTGTAGTATGCCACATTTGTAATTATAATAATGTGTATTATATATGTTCAGAGCTCTGCATCTTTTAAGGTGGAGCGGTGTGTGTGAGTAAGAAGCGACTGTATCTTGTTGGTGTCTGAAGTGTAAATTGTCTGTAAGTGTTTATTCACTGTTTGAATTCCCACAGAAACTCATGTGTAACTCGAGCTGTTTAGTTTTGTAGTTCTGAATTTAGAGTCAGTTCCACCTTAAGTAATGTAACTGTAACAGCAGAAATAAGTCAGTGGCTGCACCCAAAATCACCTACTTCCAAACTGAACTGTGTGCAAAAGCAGTCTATCTATCTATCTATCTATCTATCTATCTCTCCCTCTCCCTCTCTAAGACCTGAGTACTTTTGAGCGTGCAGACAGAGCAGACAGCAGCAGATGATGAGGAAATACACTCAGAAATTATTAAATTCTAAAAAATGTTTGTAATTAAGATCGTGAATGCCACCTTTAAGTTCGTAAACACAGTAACAAACCCTTACTTTAAACTCAGCAACCACACGGGTTTGTGGAGAGTTTTTAAATGAATATATACACATCATTTTCCAAGCAAATTTTCAAACACACACACACACACGTATGACATCACCAAAGTGCCCCATTGTTCAGCAGGTTGACAGCAGGACACTGGTGACTCCTTACAGTCAGAGTTTTCCCAGGAGGTCACTTTCTTACAGTAACTACCTCAGCCTTTGAGGAAGTTAAGGTCATTCCTCCCTTTTCTCATCCTTTCAGTGTGTTTCTTTTGGCCTCTTTCACCTTCAGCTGTCCACAAGCTTCATTACCCACAGATTAAAGCGTACGCTGCTCTGGATAAGAGCCTCCTGCAAATACCACCTCATTAATGTCATTATCATTATCTCGTTATCTTCAGGTCTGTAGATAATTTCGTTATCGTCAGTCTACAGGATTCACACAGCTACCTACACGTGTAAAGGGTGTTTCAATTTCAGAGTCGCAGACTGTGAGTCGGGCACATGTGGTGTTTCGGATGGTGATGTACCGCTCCACCAGGATGACCCTGCAGAGTGACGAGCCACACACACACACCAGCACTATCCCCTCTGTCCACAAACACAGGGCTGCAGTCTCCAGAGCTGAAACCATCAAGTCTTTAGCCCTAATTCTTTCGCAACTGTTTAGACGGCAGTGTGTCCGACTGAAACCAGTTCATGAAGTCTACTGGACCCTGTTTACACTGGAGGGTTCATGGACTTGTAAGTGGAGTGTACCCTCATAAGAATTTAACCACATTCATTCATTCACACATTGTCTGTAACCCTTATCACGTTCAGGGTCGCGGTGGGTCCAGAGCCTACCTGGGATCACTGGAGTCCTTCACAGGGCGACACACACTCACACATTCACTCACACCTACTGAAACCTGGTTATTGATGGAGGTAAAGGACGCTGCTGAAAAAGCCAGTTAAAGTGTTCCTGTGTTAATCTCTGCAGTGTTTACAGCGGACGGGGCTGATGTCTGCGTTCTTTCCTGACGTCACGACTGTGTACTTTACAGACACCTGTAGATAATCAGTTAATAGCTGTTCACAGCTCAGTGTTGTGTTTCCACCTGTAGATGGATAGTCAAAGATTTGTTTTATAAAGGGAGCAGCTCCTAGTGGCTTTGTTTAATCTGTACTTCGTCAAAGAAATCTGCTGCTATAAGGTAATTACCCCAGACCCCACCCCCCGGTTAAAGATTAGCCCCTAATCATTCAGCTCTAGTGACGGCCCTGGGGCAAGAGATCAGTGAAAACGTTTAGTGAGCGCTACTCTTCTATTCCAGGGTCCAGTCACACACCTCTGAGGAGAGCTGAGAGAAGAGGGACACTATCAGTTTGAGGATTACAAAGACCTTGGAAAAACAGACACAACTAATCAAAAGTAGAGCACATCCCTGTGGAGCAGCTCTCAGAGGAAACTCCTCTCCTTTATCAGTCTCCAGCTAACGTCAGCGCTCTCTCCTTCTATCAGCTCCACAGCTAACTCCCTCTTTCTCAGGGCTGACCCTCACGCCACTGCAAATGTCTGGAAGAGGACAATCAAAACAAACAGGAGTTCCCCAACCTGATTCCACAACCCATAACAACCGCGGTGTCACACCATAACTGTCCCCATCAGATACACAGCCCTCACAGTGGTAATCTCAGAGAGGGACAACAGCTCCACTCCCGCTTCAGATCTGAGCACATCCACGTGAGAACACCATGGGTCTGAAAGGATGTGGAGCTGGAGGGAAGAAACCCACTCGGAGGAAAGGAAACACCGTGATACCTTGACTCACGAGTTTAATTCGTCCTGTGACTGAACTCTTAACTCAAACTGCTCGTAAATAATAAATAAAAAAAACCTTCCCCAATAAAATGAATTGAATTAAAATGAACCCAAGAACCACCCCAGTTTTTTGTTACGCGTTTTCAAATAAGAGAAATTTACTTTATAAATGACCAATAATATATAAAAATAAAAGTGTATGTAAAGATATAAACTGGTTCTGTGAAGTGTATTTACGCTGAAGATCGTATTCCATTTAACGTAAATTACTCACTACACACTTAATGCTACAATGCGACATGAAATAGCGCTATGACAGAGATGCACAGAAAGACCAAGAGAAACTGAGCGCTCGCTGGGCCACCTAGTGGTGGGTGTCTCAAATAACTCAGATCTCAGCTCACATCTTAAAGCAAAATATCGACCGAGCGACGGCTCGTATCTCGGAACATTGGTACGTCAAGGTTTCACTGTCGACACCAAAGAAGAAACAAAGAAACGCTGGCGTTCTCAGACCCACGGACTGGCCGCCCCAGAGCCCACACCTCAACATCACCGAGGTTGCACTGGAAATCGGTAAATGGTGTCGGAAATCGGTAAATCTCGGGTATTTGTGGCATTCATTTATTCGTTCATTGACTGCTTCATTGCAGTCACTGCTTCATTTGGTTTAGTGTCATGGTGGGTCTGAAATTAATGGGTAACGTGTGTTTGGACTGTGGGAGGAAACCCACACAGACACAGAGAGAACACAGCACATTCCTCACAGACAGTGACCCGAGGAGAGGATCTCACCCAGGACCCAGAGACACTGCAGCTGTGTGGTAACGATACCATCTGCAGCTCCACGTGCTGCACATTGGCCACTAACCCTGTTACCCAGCAGCTTTACTGTGTGTGTGTGTGTGTGTGTGTGTGTGTGTGTGTGTGTGATACAGTGTCCTGTATCTCTGAGTCCAGTTTCCTCACTCAGGAGGAAGATGGGAGACAGTGGAGCAACAATGGCAGGAAAAGCTTCCAGATCACATTGAGATTAAAACTCAAAAACATTGCTCAAATAAACACATACACACACACACACACACACACACACACACACACACACACACCTGCAGAGTGACAGAGTAACTCAGGACTGAGATTCTTCAGACAGAGGTTAAAAGGATGTGTCCAAACAAATAAAGTTCTGCATCAACCACGCGACTCTGCTAATGCTTTAAAAGAGTGGACAAGTGTGTAGACATCCTTTATAATTAGTGAATACGTCTATATTAAAGGGAAATATTATGAATAAACCCCTTGTTCAGCCCACCAACCCAAACACTGCGAAACAAGACCCCAGTCAGTTCTCTGTGCGCTGCCTGAGTCAGAAACACGGGATAAAACGAGTCGTTCTGATTCTGCTACGCTTCTGACGTCAGGTGCAGAGACTTTAGAATGGCCCCGCCCCCTCGTCTGAGTCTGTCCAATCACAGCGCTGGACCCGTGTTTATGTGAGAGCACATAGACGAGGTTAAACTCAGCAAAACAGACACAACGAGCGCGGAGAAATAAGAGCACTGAGTAAAAACGGAGAAGGAAGAGAACAGAGTGAAAACGGCTAAAAACCAGAGCTTCTGCTCCTCGCTCCTCACTGCTGTGCGCTCGGGGTCGGGGTGAACAGCGAGCGGCTCATTATCATTTAAAGGAACAGGTGCTGAAAGCGGGCGTTCTGAACAGGGCTGTTTGCAGGAAGAGTAATGTGAATTAGGATGCTCTGAAGCAGCGGCACATGAGCTTTAAATTTACTAAGTGTGGGCTACACAGATACAAACTCCCATCTCTGGGCTGAGGATCAGTGGAACCACCTTCTCAGGAGAGATGGAGCTTCATCCAGTGTCTTTGGGACGTGTTGAAGTAGTGTTTATGATCCAGAACTAATCACCCAACACCAACACCTGGCCACATTAATGTTTACTTGGCTGTATGCCATCAAATCCTCAATGACATGGTCCAATATTTAGTGTAAGGCCCCCTCAGAGGAGCAGAGACTGCAGCAAAGCGGAGGAAAGACTAACAGGACACTTAAATGTTTCCAAAGTTTATGGAACTGTTTTAAAGTCTGTGATGGGTTTCTCGGACCAATGACGACAACGAAACTCTAAAGAATAAAAACTGGAGCTGAATCAGACCCTGAGTCTCCAGAGAAGCAGCTTCACGCTCGTCCCTGAACTCTCCGCTGTAAACACTCTCTGAAATACAGAAATACAGAGTAAACATTTAACAAACACTAGTTACTGTTGATTTCTGAGTCGTTCTGCACAGAATACGGTAAACAGGCAAATCCACATCCTGTCGGCACTGACGGCAAAAGCATCTGCTTGACTTCTGACCTCAAGAAGTCACAGAGCAACTTCCTGCTCCATGTGCGTTCAAGTGGAGACCACTGGACTCTTTCCTTCTGCTGACCTCCAGAAACCCAGTGCTGTGCAAGTGTCTGCATGCCCCTGCCTGTCAGATAACTCGTGAATTAAGACGTAAGTGACACGCCGTCTGACAGAGGATGCTCTACTGTCGCTGGTTTGGGGAACGGAACGTTTCAGAAAGAAGAAAACATAAATTGTACACTGTGCATTTGTACACTGCATTCATTCATTCATTGTCTGTAACCCTTATCAATTTCAGGGCGGCGGTGGGTCCGGAGCCTACCCAGAATCATTGGGCGCAAGGCGGGAACACACCCTAGAGGGGGCGCCAGTCCTTCACAGGGCAACACACACTCACACCTACGGACACTTTTGAGTCTCCAATCCACCTACCAACGTGTGTTTTTGGAGCGTGGGAGGAAACCCAAGCAGACACAGAGAGAACACACCACACTCCTCACAGACAGTCACCTGGAGGAAACCCACGCAGACACAGAGAGAACACACCACACTCCTCACAGACAGTCACCCGGAGGAAACCCACACAGACACAGAGAGAACACACCACACTCCTCACAGACAGTCACCTGGAGGAAACCCACGCAGACACAGAGAGAACACACCACACTCCTCACAGACAGTCACCCGGAGGAAACCCACACAGACACAGAGAGAACACACCACACTCCTCACAGACAGTCACCCGGAGGAAACCCACGCAGACACAGAGAGAACTTTGTGGAAACAAGCAGAGATCTAAGTGCAGTTGATGAATCAGCTTCAGTGCATGAAATCAGGCTCCGCCCAGCTGTGCCTCATTTACATATCATTTGCATGAACGTCACCCTAATCCATGCAGATGTTTCAGTAGTGAGCCAATAAGAAGATGGAGTACAGAGGCTCGTGAGCTAATAGCTGTGTTTGTAGGTGGGGTTTGAGGTCAAGCACTGCGCCCCCTGCTGACCATGCGTGGAGTAAACAGAGCGTGTGGACTGCTTTAAGATGGTGCAATGGTGGATGGGGCACATGATTGTTATTCTAAAACTCAGAGGAAAGCCACACAGACCCATGGAATGACCCAGGGCTGGGATTGAACCCACAAACCCAGGAGTTACGCAACTACGCTGCCCTGAGGTATGTTTTATTTAATAAAACTTCATTATTCTGCAGCTGAGTTAAAAAAAAAACACTGTAGTTTTCCTGTAAACGCACACACACATATCTTCAGTAATCTACAGACGCTCAGCTGGACCCTGTGGGGTTAAACAGGCCTGATCCACAGGGAACACTTCTCTGAGAGAAATAAACTGCTGCTGTCTCCCTCCCCTCACACACTCCTCCACCGCTGACGTCATTAACAAGCCTCCTGCTCCAGAGGGTGAGGTCAAACGTTAAAGGCTGCGTCTTCTTCCATCACCGAGGTCTTTAGGAGCTTAGTCATTCGGTTACAGACTATCTTCATGAGAGACGTCCAGGCAATGGGACATTACTCACCATAATAAAAGTCCTCCAAGATGACCTGCGTTAAAGGAGTGTAGATCAGAGCGAACGATAAGTGACGTGGTCAGACCTCGGTAACAGTTTGATAATCAGTGAGAGTAATGTTTCACTGCAGGGGAAAACCGCCTTAAAATAGATAAACGTGCGTCAGCCGCATCCGGAAATCACACGCGATGTCTCAGGGGAATTAAAGGCAGATGATGAGTCTCCGAAGACAGTAATTTGGAAGAGAATCTGTGGGAATATTAAGAGAGGAAAGCAAACAGAGAGAGGGAGAGAGATTTAAAAACTTCAGGTGTCTGATGATTAAAACACATATTAAACTGAACTCCACCACTCCACTGCTCCAAAACCCAATGCTTCGGGTCGTGGGGGGGTTAAACCCAATAGTGAGGGACAGTAGAGGCCAGTTCACTCCACCATCTGGGAGTCAGGACAGAGAAGAGTCTTGATGCTCATCTCCCCCGTGGCTTGAAGGAGTGTTTACCTACTTTCAGCGCCTGTTCCTTTAAATGATAACGAGCCACTCGCTAGTAACTAGTGTTTGTTAAATATTTACTCTGTATTTCTGTATTTCAGAGAGTGTTTACAGCGGAGAGTTCAGGGACGAGCGTGAAGCTGCTTCTCTGGAGACTCGGGGTCTGATTCAGCTCCAGTTTTTATTCGTTAGGGTTTCGTTGTCGTCATTGGTCCGAGAAACCCATCACAGACTTTAAAACAGTTCCATAAACTTTGGAAACATTTAAGTGTCCTTTTAGAGAGAGTCTTTCCTCCGCTTTGCTGCAGTCTCTGCTCCTCTGAGGGGGCCTTACACTAAATATTGGACCATGTCATTGAGGATTTGATGGCATACAGCCATGTAAACATTAATGAGGCCAGGTGTTGGTGTTGGGTGATTAGTTCTGGATCATAAACCCTACTTCAACACGTCCCAAAGACACTGGATGAAGCTCCATCTCTCCTGAGAAGGTGGTTCCACTGATCCCCAGCCCAGAGATGGGAGTTTGTATCTGTGTAGCCCACACTTAGTAAATTTAAAGCTCAGAGAGCATCCTAATTCACATTACTCTTCCTGCAAACAGCCCCTGTTCAGAACGCCCGCGTTCAGCACCTGTTCCTTTAAATGATAATGAGCCGCTCGCTGTTCACCCCGACCCCGAGCGCACAGCAGTGAGGAGCGAGGAGCAGAAGCTCTGGTTTTTAGCCGTTTTCACTCTGTTCTCTTTCTTCTCCGTTTTTACTCAGTGCTCTTATTTCTCCGCGCTCGTTGTGTCTGTTTTGCTGAGTTTAACCTCGTCTTTGCGCTCTCACATAAACACGGGTCCAGCGCTGTGATTGGACAGACTCAGACGAGGGGGCGGGGCCATTCTAAAGTCTCTTCTCTTGTTGTCAGAAGCGGAGCAGAATCAGAAGGCAGCGCACAGGGCTCCAGGTCCTCATATTAATCTGCACATGCACCATCAAGGGATTTATTGATAATATGTCTGTTTTAATGAGAGGGATGGGTTTACTGGGGTCTCTGCTGGAGAGGTCTGGACTGGTTTTAAATCTCATTAGTAGCGTTTTAATCCCTCAGACGTCCCAAACTGTCGGACCGTCCACTGCTACAGACAGAAACGGCAGAGGGGAAGGGAAGGGGGAAAACAACACGAGTGGGTTACAGAGGCCTCATGGTCTCTAACACCTGAAACACAACGCGGTCCTGAGCTCTCACGCTTGTTTTCAGCGTCCAGGTTCACCTCCAAGTGGAGGGTGGGGTGAGGGTCACTTCTCACAGATTTTCTTCAGTCAAACGGCTCTTGTTTCAAAAGAGTTCTCCTTCTGTACAGCTGTTCCAGAGAGCAGGGATTTCATTTTAGTTCTACAGTTACAGACTGTAGTCCTTCTGTTGCTCTGCATACTTTGTTACCCCTCTTCCCCCCTGTTCCTCAGCGCTCAGGACCCCCACAGAGCAGGTGTGATGTGGTGGTGGATCATTCTCAGCGCTGCAGTGACACTGACGTGGTGGTGGTGTGTTAGTGTGTGTTGTGCTGGTGTAGAGTGGATCAGACACAGCAGTGCTGCTGGAGTTTTTAAACCCTGTGTCCACTCTCTGTCCACTCTGTGAGACACTCCTCCCTCGTTGGTCCACCTTGTAGATGTAGAGTCAGAGACAGTAGCTCATCTGTCGCTGCACAGTGTGTGTCGCTCGTCCTCTAGTCCTTCATCGGTGACACAGGACGCTGTCGGCTGGATGTTTTTGGTCGGTGGACTGTTCTCGGTCCAGACACTGAGGGGTTTAAAAACTCCAGCAGCACTGCTGTGTCTGATCCACTCTACACCAGCACAACACACACTAACACACCACCACCACGTCAGTGTCACTGCAGCGCTGAGAATGATCCACCACCACATCACACCTGCTCTGTGGGGGTCCTGAGCGCTGAGGAACAGGGGGAGAGGGGGGGAATTGTGGACTGCGTGTAGAAACAAGGAGGTGGCTTTAATCTTATGGCTGGTCAGTGTATAAACCCTAGGACTAGGTCTGATCTCACTCAGTGAGACCTTTCACACACGTCCAAAATACGTCTAATTTCCGAATTTGGACAAAAACATCCGAGAAGGGCGGGGTTTCCGATAAACTGGCCTTAATTAATAAGTCTCACGAGGATGTCTTCCTGAGTTTAGTCTGCTGCAGCTCTGCAGTGTGTTCCTCTCCTGCTCCATCGGTTTAATCACAATAGCGTGTGTTTATCAGATGTCTCTTAGAGGAAGTTGTCCTCCAGCTTTAATCCGTCTCTCACTGTATTCATTTCCCTTCAGCAGGTCTCTGTCCACAGCTGCTGACTCGGGGGCTTCTGAGGAGCTGAGTCACTGGTGGGTGGTGGGAGGAGTGTCTCACAGAGTGGACAGAGAGTGGACACAGGGTTTAAAAACTCCAGCAGCACTGCTGTGTCTGATCCACGGTGGTCTAGAGCCGGACGAGGGTCTGGAGTGAGCCCCCACCGAAGCTGCCAGACCTTATTAGTCCTGAATGAGTCAGAAAAAGTGATCACATACACTCACACACACACACACACACACACAGGAGTCCATCACACTCCTCACAGTGAAAACAGGAAGCACAGAGCTGATGAAGATGCTGAGGGTAGGTCTCGTAAAAGTCGGTGAATGGCAGAGGAAGTGAGTGGTAATGAGCAAGAGCAGGAGGAAAAGAGAGGAGGACAAAAGAGGGAAGAGTGGAGAGGAGTGTGTGGTACCTGGGGCAGGATGGAGGGAATGTGGAGCGATAAATAACCCCCTGCTTCCTCACCACACTTTACAGAGCTCTCCCTGCGGAGGCCATCAGAGCTCCAGTCCACAGCAGCTGGGTCACCACACCACATGATAGGAGTGTGTGTGTGTGTGTGATTTTACTGTACTCCATGTGTTGGGCAGAAGGGGCACTGGTGTTGTCATGAACTTCACACACAGAGCTGGAGCTCACATGTACAAACACACGATGGAGGACCTACTCTGTGTCTATGGTCAGATCCATGTTCTCACAACAAAGTCAGAATCACTGGTGGTTCCCAAACAACGCAAAGGTCCGAGAAGTGTCCACGCCTTCGCCTCCTGCACAGTTACCCCTTTTAGGATTGAACAGCATGTGAGAAAACAAATTCAGAGAGGTCAGTGGAGAATGGCTAGATTTGTTCCAGCAGACGGTGAGTCATATACCCGCTCTTAAACACTTTAAGGTGGATGGGCCACAGTAGCAAACGTCCCATCAGGGTTCACTCAAACTGAGGAAGCGCTGCAGTGACACTGACGTGGTGGTGGTGTGTTAGTGTGTGTTGTGCTGGTGTAGAGTGGATCAGACACAGCAGCAGCTGCTGGAGTTTTTAAACCCCTCAGTGTCTGGACTGATTCTTATTGTTTGTTCATTCTTCTTCTAACCATTATACATCATTATAAACTATTGTGCAGAAGAGACCGTAGATCTTACAGACACCAGACTTGGAGGGTGAATGCAGCTTGAGTGTATCTCGGTGGGCAACAAAAATTACAGATGATTGGCCTTATGGTGGCGCTATAGCACAGTGCAAGACGTCAAGCTGCGTATCTCCTACATCGTGTGACGTTTCAACAAAAATCTTTTTTCTCCTGATTCCTCAGGTCACACCCTAAAATAAACCTCGAGAACTTATGAGCTCCTCCCATTTAGATTATGAACCAACCAGAGCGCGAACTAATCTCTAGATATTTACCCCATGTGGACATTTGTGGTATTACATTATTAATATTATTATACAATCAGTGAATGACATGGAATCACTACTAGGCCTCAGTTAATTACGTTCCTATATGACGGTTATATAACTGTGTGCTGGTGGACAGGGTGTGTGTGTGTGTGTGTGTGTGTGTGGGGGGGGGGGGGCTTAACTTCCGTTGGGGTGGAGGGGGGCTTCTGGGAAACATTCAGAAAGCAGAAAAAGAAGAGATAGAAGACACAGACGATAGGAATGAGTGCCAACCTCCTTCACATGCAAATCGGTGCAGGGAGCTGGAGAAGGGGGGGGGGACAGGTGTCCCGAGCTGGAAACAGAAACCTCTTTCACCTCACTCTCTCGCTCCCTCTCTCCCTCTCTCTCTCCTTCCATCGCCTTCCTGTCTCACCCTCCGCACTCGACCTGACTTCAGATTTCAGCTCCTCTGCCCTCCGCCGCTGTAAAGGAGACACGCAGCAGTCAAACAGTAACAAGTTTCATCAGAAACACACCATGTGCAGGGCTCTCTCTTTCGTTTTTGCTGCAGAAGTGAAGTGTTGGGAGCGTGGCTCAGGGTCCGAGGGCCGTAGAAGCACATGAGGGGTGAATAACATTCTGCTGAAATGTTCTGGAGAAAAGGACAGGGCAGAAATGATTGGTTTAAAGCAGTGAGACACAGCTCACAGTGAAAAACCTTAATATTAGAATAAAAACCAAACCCATAGTTCCAGTGAGTGTGATACTGTGTGTGTGTGTGTGTGTGTGTGTGTGTGTGTGTGTGCTGGTTTAACCCTTTCCTCATCTCTCCTTGTGACAGTCCAGTATTATTTGAGGCTATCCTCCAGTCGCTAAAACCACAGGCCCACAGCGTGTTTCCAGATGTTCTCCTGATGTTATGGATTCATTAAAATCGACAGCCCACATCCATACGATCAGGAGAACATCTGGAAACACACCATGTTCTTTACACTTCCTTAATTAGAGTAGAAATGGTTTTAAATAATAATAAACATCTCACACTCACATTTACACTGATTGTTTAAAGCGAATCTCTCCACGGTGCCTAGTGCTGACACAGATATCTGCCCCTACATCTGCCCCAAGTGAGGGTTAGAGGATGTGGAAAACACACTGCTGAAGCAACAAGCAGCAGACCCCACCGCGTCCAAACCTCGGAGCTCAGAGCCGGAGCAGCGGAACTGTGTTCTCTGGAGAGATCCTTTGGGACGAGCTGGAGGGGTGGTTATGGCTCAGAAGGAATTATCCAACATCAGGAACTGACCTCACTGCTGTGTATGTGGCTGAGTGCAATCAAACGCCATTGATTTCGAAAGAAATGTTGGATGAGGGGGGTGACCACAAACTCCTGACCGTGCAGCTGCAGGTTCCTGATGATTAAAAGCTCCATTAGGAGCTCGTTTTGTGTTTGGAGTCTTTTCTGCAGCTGATTAACCTCCACTTCACTCCACAACCCTCTTTTAAAAACAGACCACCTCTTTCTTAAAACATCAAAATCAAAGGAACTGAGGGTGGATCCAAACAGAAGTGCGTATAGAGATCTATATCATTAACAAGCTTAGCTTAGCTCTTATTTCTCTTCACAGAGAGAGGAGCAAGTTTTCAGCACCAGCAAATGATCACTGATTCATTAATGTGACGCCGCAGCTTTAGAGTTAGAGGTGGACACAACGTACACACGATACAAAAGACACGGAACACACCTGCTACAGGTGACCAGCACCTTCCCAGATCAGTCCGTTCACACCCGACCCGTCGTTAAACTCCAGTCTTTCCCCCGACGCAACCTCAGTCTGAATCTGATTCACCACGGGTCACACACACAGTCATTTTCATACAGTGTGTGAACTCAGTACAGAACACAGCATCTGTTTAAGTCCTAACATCATAAAGAAGTGAATGAGTGAAGGGTGTTTGTGTAACGTTTGACTGTAATTCAGAGTAACTACTCTCACGCTCTTTGGTCACTTTATTGTACACATTGTGTAGTATCAATATTAATAATAATAATAATAATAATAATTGACTGCTGTGAAATGGAGCTGGTGACATCACAAAACCCTGTCTCTAGGAACCGGCAGCTTTTAAAAAACCACAACAGCGACAGCAGTAAAGTTAGGCGCTGTTTATTCATCGTGTGTCGCGTGTTGTTTTAGTTTTTGGACACGGCTCCACCCGCAGTTCTCACAGTTATCTGTTAATCGTCGCACCTTCGGCTTTCACTGGAATTTTCATCTGCCATCGGCTCAAGAAGCGTTTAAACCTCTTCTAAACGCCTCGATGTAAACTTACGAGCTGTTTTAGTTTTTGGACACGGCTCCACCCGCAGTTCTCACAGTTATCTGTTAATCGTCGCACCTTCGGCTTTCACTGGAATTTTCATCTGCCATCGGCTCAAGAAGCGTTTAAACCTCTTCTAAACGCCTCGATGTAAAGTTACGAGCTGCTGCTGTGAGTCCGATAAAAGTAAACGTGAAAGCTGCTGTAACTTTAGAGCTTTTACGAGCGGCGGTTTTGAATGATGTGCTGGATTTGAATGAGCTCTGCGTTTCACCGTGAGATACGTCTCTCTGGCTAATCAGAGCTCTGCAGGGTTTACACCTCACCCTTTAGTACCTACTCGACTCGGATGGAACCCGGAGAGACCTGGGACTGAAAACCTACAGGAACCAGGACCAGGACCAGGACCAGGAAAAAGAGCCGTGCCGAGTCGAGCCGTTGAAAAGTTTTTACTCAGTGCTCTTATTTCTCCGCGCTCGTTGTGTCTGTTTTGCTGAGTTTAACCTCGTCTTTGCGCTCTCACATAAACACGGGTCCAGCGCTGTGATTGGACAGACTCAGACGAGGGGGCGGGGCCATTCTAAAGTCTCTGCACTTGACGTCAGAAGCGGAGCAGGATCAGAACGACTCGTTTTATCCCGTGTTTTCAGACTGAACTAAACCTTTGCTACAGAAACAGACCGAGATGAAAACCCTGGAGTCCTCCTTTGACATTGGAAATGTTTCCTCCCACTGTTTTACAGTAAACTCCCTGCAGCTGACGCATCGTCTCAAAGCAGATGAACAGTTCTTTTTGCCGAAATGGAAAACAACATTTAAACATTCACTCATCCCAAGTGTTTGATGGAGGGGGGTCAAGTCCATGTTTCTGCTTTCAGTCGACACTCACGCAGCTCTTACATTCTGGTGTTTACACGACTTCTGTTGTGGTAACGTAGGTTAAAGCAGGAGGCTCTTAAAGAGAAGAGACGTGGCTCAGTTACTGTCTTGATTTTCTCCCAATGAAATGTCCCTGGTGCTGCAGAAATACCCTGGACACTAGTTTCAACCAACTCCAGTCGTTTAATCTGCCTTTAACTAGGAGTTAGTTACTCAGTCTCGTCTTCGTCCGTTTGAGTTCTGAAGTCACGGAGCTGTTTGCTGTAAAGTTATTTCTAACCACAGATGGTTTATGGGTTCAGATTTGACAGAGGAACACAGCAGAGGGTGTGTCTTTGGTCTTTTGACTGAGAAACATGGCCCCTGTGAGATAAGGACATGGTATAACTACTCTCTTAATGCAGGTTAAAGCCTACAACCACACGTCACTACCCAAAGATCCCAACACCCACACCATGTTCCTGTTCTTGTTTCTACCTTTGGCTTTCATTTGCACACAGCAGGGGTCCTCTTCTCTCCGACAAACTCACTTCCAAACTAAAAGAACCACTTGGAATGGAACAGTCTTGAAACGAAGGCAGAGACATTCTTAGTGTTTTAGAGACAAGGGGTTAACGGACAGTGAATTTACACACTTTTCACCAGGGTCCTTGCTCAGAGGCAAAAACTAACAGCAGCTCAAGTGCAGCCTCTAGTGGCCATACTCATCAACCACAGGCAGCAGGGCCTCGCTGAGCCCCTGTCTCTCTTTAATCCGCAGTCTCTCAACATCAGGAGCTCTATTTAATCACAAGTGAGTTTTATTAGAAGCAGCTGGTGTCAGCTCTGAACTCATGATGATGTTGTTTTATTAAAGCAGCGAGACAATGCTCATTAATAAACAGAAGTTGGCCGAAGAGGCTCCTTTTCCTCTGTAGTTCCTGCCCTGCTTCATTTAACTGTAACTGAATGTTTATGTTGACCGTTCCTCCATGAAAATTTTACTTTTATATGAAATAAAGGCTGTAAATGCTCACTTAATCCAGCTGCAGGACGGAGCTGTGGACCGGGAACCTCAGGGCTGGACACCATGGACACCTCACAGCAATGTTCAAACAGCACAGGTCTGAATGTGTGTGCACCTTTATTCACCAATAAGAGCCATGTTTGCAGCACATAATTACAATTTTTATTTCAATTCATTTTGAATACAAACCGTGGTCTAAATGTAGTTTTGATTCGAAGGAGCTGTGGATAAAGGGCTACAGTAAGACGTTATGTTTTTGTTTTCATCCCTAAATTCCTGCCGCATGTTCTCCCCAGTCATTAGCCCCCAGTCATACACACTGCCCCTGACCTGAGAGGGCAGATCTGAGCAGAAACAGGGACACCCTACTCACCAACAGAGCCAGGGACCACTGGGATCAGTCTCAGTCTCCTATTGATAGCACCAACATCACACCACTGCGCTCTGGAGCCCAGTTTACAGCAGCGTGGTGTAAGAAAGAGCTTAAGACTAAAAAAAAGGTGTATACAACGGCTGTTCACCACAAAACAGCTTCAGCAAGAAGTAGGAGCTGAGCTCAGCCTCGATCTTAAAAGTTAGCATCTTGGTGGAAGAAAACATCCATCTGTGAAAATGCAGCGTCTGCTCTTTGATCTCACTATCACACAGTGATGAGCTTCACATGAGAGGCTACTGCTCCAGAGACGTGTGGAGGTCCTTGGTTCAGACGTAACGAAAAAGGAAAGTCTACTTCCAAACGTTTGCAGACAGCCCTTACACCTTGTTCAGTGTCTACAGAAGAGCATGGGACGCTCTGGAGCAGCTACACATGACTCCAACATCACCACGGCCAGTGTAAACCAGGGCAAGGAGGGCAGGATTCAGCTGTGGAGCAGTGGAGGTGTGTTCCGTAGAGTGATAGAGCTCCATACAATACCCCACTCACGTCCTCGTGGCTGAACGCCATCAAATCCTCACAGATGTGTTCAAACACCTAAACCAAAGCCTTCCCGGAGGAGGAGTAAAGGCCCTTACTGCTGCGAAGAAGAAACAAATTCCTGATTAACCCCTTCATTTCGGAGGAACTGTTAGTGCGAGGCGTCCATAAACTTCTGGCCTCATTGTGTATGCGCACATTCCTTCATTAAACAAATGGAAAACACTTCAGAGTGGAAAACAGAGTCAAAATCTCCCAGATGATTGCTCCCATTCCCGTTGCATTCTGGGAATTGTAGTCCAGTCTGATTGGACGAAGACACCTGAGGTTGCTTTTAGCCAAACTCCGCCCACTAAGGTGCTGTTTCCTAGCAACTGCTGCTGAAAACCCCCTTCAGCTCAGTTTATATCACAATATCTACCTTTCTTCATCAGAACCACGCAGGAGCTGCTGAGGAAGAACACGTCTGTGGGCGGGGCATGGAGGGGTGAGTCAGTAAACATTCACAGGTCTCAGGACGATGCTCAACATCATCAGATTCACCACGTCATAAAGCAGTGGCTGGGTCCCATTTGTGGCATCTGTGATTCTCTCAACACCTCCCTCCTTTTCTCTCTCTCTCTCTCTGTCTCTCTCTCATGCAGTGATCAGCCAAAACATTAAAACCAGCACCTATCCTGCTCTGCATACTTTGTTACTCCCTGGTACCAGTGTTTGTCCGTGGAGAGAATGGACAGTGAGTATGAAAAAGGAGGTGGTTTTAATGATTTGGCTGACTGTAGTATGTCGTATGATGTAGTAATACCATACTGCACTAATATTCTATCTGTATTGTGCAGCAATAATAGAAAATGTAATTTCCTGCACTGAATGTCCACTAGAAGGCGCTCTCTTCTTCTGTCTCTCTCTCTCTCTGTCTCTCTCTCATATTACTGCAGACCCTGGAATCTCCCAGACGTTCTTGCGACCCAAATGGGGACCAATCACACTGGGCTTAAAGCAACACTCCGTAGTATTTTTACCTTAAAATGACAGCTTCAAAATCACTGAGATGCTCCACTGGGTTTTCACAGGGAGAACAGAGCCTGTTTAGTTGCTATTCTGGGCTCAGCACTGCAGAAACTGCACTATGTACCTTTTAAAGGAGGGGAGTTTGTTGTAAGAACTGCAAGAGGACCACAGAATTAGGACACCATCAGAGACTGGGCTTCTCCCTCTCTTCCTGTCTACAGGTATGTGTCGTGTTCTGTGCTACTCAGACTCTGATTGGACGCCTGGAGGGGCGTGTCCTTCATCAGAGGCTGTGGTTGGCCAGGTAAAAGCTGGTCCTGAGGGGGCGGATTCTGATTAGATGTCTCTGGTGGAGAGGTGGCATTTTTCCTGTTCTTCTTCTTCTTCTTGTCCCTGTCCTCCTCCGTGGTCCGGGGGTCCGGGAGCACGTTGACGATGATGGTGGGCTTCTGGTTCAGGTCCTGTTTGCTGGGCGGCTCGGCGCCCATGATGGCTCGGGCGCCGTGCATTCTGGGGGGAGATTTACAGTGCAGTTCCCCTCTCGACTCCTTCCACAGGCGCAGCTGAGAGAGGTGCTCCTTCTCGATGTCCCGCTCAGACACGGGCAGCTCCAGAATCTGGAGGAGAGACACAAGACAGACGGACACAGATGGACACATCCACACGGACAGAGTCTCTTCACAAAAACTCATAAACAAAGAGGACAACATCTGCCCTGAGTTCCTGGAGTGACTGGAATAATGTGTACTGTCATAAGTCTTGGTACAGAAACAAGAGAGAGAAAGAAAGAGAGAGAGAGAAAGAGAGAGAGAAAGAGAAGGAAAGAGGGAAGGAGAGCGAAAGAGAGAGAGAAGGAGAGAAGGAGGGAGAGAAAGAGAAGGAGAGAGAGAGAAGGAGAGATAGAAAGAGGAAAGAGGGAAGGAGAGCGAAAGAGAGGGAGAGAGAAGGAAAGGGAGGGAGAGATAGAAAGAGAAGAAGAGAGAGAGAGGGAAGGAGAGAGAGAGAAGGAGAGATAGAAAGAGAAGGAAAGAGGGAAGGAGAGCGAAAGAGAGGGAGAGAGAGACAGAGGAGAGATAGAAAAAGAAGGAAAGAGGGAACGAGAGCGAAAGAAAGAGAGAAGGAGAGAGGTCATTGATGGACACAAATTTCTCTTGCCTTTTTTCCTAACAAATTATTCATTCATTCATTCATTATCTGTAACCCTTATCCAGTTCAGGGTCGCAGTGGGTCCAGAGCCTACCCAGAAGCACTGGGCGCAAGGCAGGAACACACCCTGGAGGGGGCGCCAGTCCTTCACAGGGCGACACACACACACACTCACATTCACTCACACACTCACACCTATGGAAAATTTTGGCTCGCCAATCCACTATGTAACAAATGGCCTTAAATAAAATCTTTTGTATCATTTTCACAGGATTTTAATTCATTTTTCATTTCATTCTTTTTAATTTTATTGATGAAACCATTTATATTTTTATATTCTATAGGGAATTGTAAGTAAACAAATAAGTAATGTATGACAAACATCTATTGTGTGTGTGTGTGTGTGTGTGTGTGTGTCTGAGAGACAGAGACACACACGTCTTCATGTGTTAACCCTGGTAAGTAAAGTTTGTGGGGTCAAGGTGTAGAGCTTTCGTTAACGACTGAGAGGAGGTGGTTAATTATTCCTCGATCATGTGAACGTCACACAGTATAACTTCTGCTTCACTGCGCAGCACACGTCAACCCTCTGCTGATTACTGAGAAAATACTGAGCAGACAGGAGACGATGGAGACAAGAAAACACACTCTCTCTGAGGAACACACTCTCTCCACAAGATGGAGACAAACTCCTGTTTTCATTCGTTTTCTGTAAAAGAAACTGAACACACACTAATTTCGCTGAAGGCTGTATGAAGTGTTGAACGACTAAAACCACTAAATCTGTCATTGGCCGAGTGAAGGGTGTGAAGCAGACAGTTATCTTACACCCACACATTACACTTACTAAGAAGAGATGACTAAAGAGGTGACTCTAAGTTCCTGTGTGTGTGTGTGTGTGTGTGTTACCTCTCTGATGAGGAAGGTCTCCTGCATGTAGCGCGGCTCCACGGCTCGAAGCAGCTCCATGGTCTCGTACTGACCCTGACAGACCTTTAACTTCTCCTGAGATCCCAGCATGCATTTCAGCAGCACCAGCCCCACACGGAAGATGATTTTCACTCCTAGACCAACACACACACGCCGAGTTACGATACACAGCTTCATACGAGTTCAGTCAGTGTGCAGCACCATGAAGGAGTTTTATACCGCGTGGCAGACAGGGGGCGCTGCTGCTGCTCGCGTGCTCAGTGTGTGTGGGAGCGTATCGTAGAGCGCAACACTTCTGCTGAATGTGTGTTGGGGGCAATAGCAGATTACCATCGTGAAGCAGCCCATACATCATCTGTGTTCACGATTAAACACCACTTACACAACACTGGAAAACAGTGGAGAGGGACACTGCGGTGGTCTTTGGTGTTCAGGTTCATTAAACGTCATCTAAACATGTTCTATTTCACTTCTGAAAACACTTTGAGAGCAGCCCATGTCCCGCTGCCAGGATCAAACAGGAAGTGCTTGTGGTTGAAGTGTCAGGACCAGCCCTGAACAGACTGTGTTTATTTAGTGTAAACATGTACGTGTAACGTACAGAGAGAGAGAGAGAGAGAGAGAGAAAGAGAAAATAAGAGAATGAGAGAGAGAGAACCTCACCCTCACAGAAGAACATGTCCCAGACCCTGAGCACCGAGGCCCAGGGCAGTGTCCGGGAGAACACACACATGAACCACTCGGTCATGTAGAGGATCGGGTCGATCTTGTGCTTCTTTAGATGACGATGAGCCACTGAGGAAACCCGCTTCAGCAGAGCAAACAGAATCTCTCCATCCAGCTGAATCGCCTCCTACACACACACACACACACACACACACACACACACACACACACACACACACACACACACACACACACACACACACTTCTCTGTAAACTCATGTCTCCAAGTGAATTTACTGATTCTCCAACAGTATTTAAGTTCTCTAACATATGAGCCATGGGATGGTTGTTGATGTCTCATTTAAATCTAGCAGAGTTTAGTAGAAACAGCAGAAACAGATTAAAACGCAAAAGAACTGAAGAAAACCTGCACTCAAACAGTTAAAGGCTGGCCCAGTCCCTCTGGGAATTAGTGACTATTCTAAATCTAAGACTTGGTACTGTGTGTGTGTGTGTGTGTGTGTGTGTGACAGAGTTGTTCATTAAGACAGACGCACTGAGGATCAGTGTAAAGAGCTACAGGTTTGTTAATGAACAGCTTCAGTCGGATGAAGAGCACGGGAACAGCAACCTTTAACCCCTCACTCCCACATCAGCACAACTTCATACCTCACTCATACCACACACCACACTCCTCACAGACAGCCACCCGGAGGAAACCCACGCAGACACAGAGAGAACACACCACACTCCTCACAGACAGTCACCCGGAGGAAACCCACACAGACACAGAGAGAACACACCACACTCCTCACAGACAGTCACCCGGAGGAAACCCACGCAGACACAGAGAGAACACACCACACTCCTCACAGACAGTCACCCGGAGGAAACCCACGCAGACACAGAGAGAACACACCACACTCCTCACAGACAGTCACCCGGAGGAAACCCACGCAGACACAGGGAGAACACACCACACTCCTCACAGACAGTCACCCGGAGGAAACCCACACAGACACAGGGAGAACACACCACACTCCTCACAGACAGTCACCCGAAGGAAACCCACGCAGACACAGAGAGAACACACCACACTCCTCACAGACAGTCACCCGGAGGAAACCCACGCAGACACAGAGAGAACACACCACACTCCTCACAGACAGTCACCCGGAGGAAACCCACGCAGACACAGGGAGAACACACCACACTCCTCACAGACAGTCACCCGGAGGAAACCCACACAGACACAGGGAGAACACCCAGTGCAGGGCCCTAAAGCACCCGTGTGTAAATGGGAGTCTGACGTCCTTCATTCAGTGCTCAAATCTAAATCCAGATCATCGTGGTAATCCTGTTTATAGCAATTTAAACCACAATCACGTTATTGGTCAGAAAAATAACACAGTTCCTCCAAATGTTTTAGCGCTAGAGAATATAACCAAACATTTACATTAACATCATATTTATTTGATCTGACTGAGAGCGTCTGGTGCCCTGCGATGGACTGGTGCCCTCTCCAGAGTGTGCTCCTGCACTGTGCCCCTGATTAAGGTGAAGCAGTGAGAGCAGAGGAACGAATGAATGGATGAGGGTATGTAACATAGACCAGACTGCTGTGTAAACGCAGCTGTTGAGCTGAGCTGGTTGAACGTGCTCGGTGCTGCAGGCAGATATTGCATCTGTATTCAAACCTGAGTGTGTGTTATCAGACCAGTGTCAGAAACAGCTCGTGTTACGAGTGAGTGTTAATCTCACCAGGCCTGCGCTGTAATATCCCGGCAGATACTTCTCACAGATCTGCACCAGGCACCAAAACGCCTCCTGAAGAGAAGAGAAGCAAATAAACACATATTCATATGAAAACCTGAAAACATTAGCTGTGCAAATCTCTAATCTCTAGCCTCAGATTTGTCTATAATCCTTTAGCATTCACACATACATTGTCTGTAACCCGTATCCAGTTCAGGGTCACGGTGGGTCTGGAGCCTACCTGGAATCACTGAGCGCAAGTCAGAAACACACCCTGGAGGGGGCGCCAGTCCTTCACAGGGCAACACACACTCACAGAGAACACACCACACGTTCTCCGGTTTCCTCCCATGGTCCAAAAACACACGTTGGTAGGATTGGCGACTCAAAAGTGTCCGTAGGTGTGAGTGTGTTGCCCTGTGAAGGACTGGCGCCCCCTCCAGGGTGTGGTCCTGACTTGCGCTCAGTGATTCCAGGTAGGCTCCAGACCCACCGTGACCCTGAACTGGATACGGGTTACAGACAATGAATGAATGACATACAAATTAATGGAGGGTTATAGACAGAAAAATGTTACTGACCATTGTTTAATTGTTTACACCTCTACAAACACAAAGTAGTGTAAATCATCCTGAGATTTCTCCGCTGAAGTTGTTTCTGACTGAGACAGAGTTCATGGTGTGGTGCTTGTTCTCTAACCTCAGCCGGCATGTGCATGAGCAGAACCGCAGCGATTGGAGCCTGAGCCTGACAGTAACCTTCCTCCGGACGGTACAGAGTGTAGGCCTTCAGCACCCGGAACAGATCCTGCTGACTATAAAACACACAGACACACACAGACACACACAGACACACACAGTATTCAGACTTGTTGCTACTGTTAGCTTTGATAACATCAGTCTGTCTGTGATCATAAATAAACAGTGTGGTGATTAGAACAGAAACCACATAATCAGGTCGACCACAGCCCAGATGGTGAGGACTGTTTGGCCCAAATGTGGCACATCTGTAGTTCTCTCATGGCCCACATTCGGTTCTGAATGAGGCCGTTGACTCTGGGAGAGTCTGGACGCCTCGACTCAGACACAGCTCCACTTTTCTCGGGCTGGATGTCAGGTGTGTTTGCAACAAATCTAGGCCGGCCCACACAATACGTGCCGTAACCCAATTCAAGCCCTACTCATGACATTTGCCCATGTCCCACCTACACCACACGTGCCACTGCCACAACCAAGCCATGAGCGTTAAAAGTGGCACAGCTGTGGCCCGAACGCGTATCTGGAAAATAACAGAATATCTTTACACTGTTTGAGGTGAGTGTGTGGGAGAGGTGAGTGTGTGGAGAGTTATCACCTTAATAGGGGCCACTTGTCTAATGCTCATAGTTTCAGCTGAAAACTTCACAGAAGCAACCTTCAGGCACCAAAGATGTCAGAGAAAGCAGAAGCTCACCCGTGTCCTCCTCGAGCTACAAACATTTCATGGAAAGGAAACTGTCGGTGGAGGTCCTTCTCAATCACGTCGACCCATTTAGGATCTCCAGGCTGGCCGTCCAAGTCCTGACACAGAAAACAGTCCAGCTTCAGTAAACGAAGGGTTAATGAGGTCATTTTCCAAAAGTTAACGCTGCATGTGTATTAACGTGTTTATTTGTAGCCCACCAACCCACACACTGTGAAACAAGACTCGCAAACATCAGTCAGAAAACACGAGATAAAACGAGGCGCTCTGATCCTGCTCCGCTTCTGACAACAAGAGCAGAGACTTTAGAATGGCCCCGCCCCCTCGTCTGGGGACCCGTGTTTATGTGAGAGCGCAAAGACGAGGTTAAACTCAGCAAAACAGACACAACGAGCGCGGAGAAATAAGAGCACTGAGTAAAAACGGAGAAGAAAGAGAACAGAGTGAAAACGGCTAAAAACCAGAGCTTCTGCTCCTCGCTCCTCACTGCTGTGCGCTCGGGGTCGGGGTGAACAGCGAGCGGCTCATTATCATTTAAAGGAACAGGTGCTGAAAGCGGGCGTTCTGAACAGGGCTGTTTACACAGGGGGAGAACACTGCTGTGGGGCTCGTGGTCGGGGGGTGAACAGTGAGCGGCTCATTAAGTGTTCCACTGTGGGTGAATATGTGCCCTTCACAGAAAAAGTCTTAAAATCATTAAAAATGCAGTAAAAGAATGTGTTATTATTTTTTTGTATGATACATGTTTGTGGTCTGGACCAGTTCATATTGGACTGAGTGTGAGTTTTACACCTCTGCTTTAGCTGCTCAGGCACAACAGGCCTTTAGAAAACCCACAGAATAACTGTGTTTGTTAAAGACTGCTGCGATGGGGAATGCGTTTCTCACTTGGAACCTGTCCCTGTTCTGCTCCATTTTAACTTTCCCTCCACACAGATACAGCCACACCCGTCCTCTGAGAGATGGGGGGATTCCCTTCTGACAGCGCAGCTTCACCTGCAGAGAGAGAGAGAGAAAGAAGTGAGAGAGAGAGAGGGTGAGAAAGAGAAAGAAGTGAGAGAGAGAGAGAGAGAGAGAGAGGGTGAGAGAGAGAAAGTGGTGAGAGAGAGAGAGGAGACAGAGAGAAAGAGAGAAGTGAGAGAGAAAGAGAAAGAGAAAATAGACACAGGAATTAGGAATGAATTCGAGGTGTGGAGGAAACGCAGGTGTTTACTCTGGATCACTGATCACCAGCAGCACTCATCTCATCTCTCTCACACACACACTTTTTTAAACAATTCCACACATTCCATATACTGCACATAATACAATATCTATAAAATAATAATGCTTTATCTGAATATAATAGTCCATAAAATAAAACACACACTGTGCAGCGACAGATGAGCTACTGTCTCTGACTCTACATCTACAAGGTGGACCAACGAGGGAGGAGTGTCTCACAGAGTGGACAGAGAGTGGACACAGGGTTTAAAAACTCCAGCAGCACTGCTGTGTCTGATCCACTCTACACCAGCACAACACACACTAACACACCACCACCACGTCAGTGTCACTGCAGCGCTGAGGATGACCCACATTACATAAACATACTGTATAAGTTTAAAACAGCACACATTACATTACACTATTACAGCTTTAATGCGATTAATCAGTTTTACACTGAGGAGAAATCCATCTTTAGAGAGTGACCTTCTTGTGTTTTTTGCTCATCCACTTGTCCCAGCTGCTGAGCATCTCCAGCCATTTCACCTCCCTCTGCCTCAGCACCTCCGGAGGAATGTCTTCAGCTCTGAGAGAGAGAGAGACAGAGAGAGAGAGACAGAGAGAGGGTGAGACACAGAGACAGAGAGAGAGAGAGAGAGAGAGAGACAGAGAGAGGGTGAGACACAGAGACAGAGAGAGAGAGAGAGAGAGAGAGAGAGGGTGAGAGAGACAGAGAGAGAGAGACAGAGAGACAGAGAGACAGAGAGAGAGACACTAAAACAGTGGTCTGGGGCCAAAAAAGACAAAAAAAAGATTTCAAATAAAGAAAGAAAGTGGGTTTCATTCCACTGCCGTTTTTCATAACAGAATCCTTTAGGCCGCACTAGCTTACACACACACACACACACACACACACACACACACACACACACACACACACACACACACACACACACACACACACACACACACACACACACACACACAAATATACAAATCAGAAGACAAAGCATTCAGGAGCCTCTGTTTTCATGTGGTGGGTGAAGAGAACCACTCCTGACTCATGGTTCTCCTCCTCTGTGGGAAGCTCATGTTTCTCCATGTTTCTCAGTGAGCGTGTGATGGAGATCCCAAAGGCGTTTACAATCAAAAGCCTGTTTTATTAAAACCAGCAAACACACCCTGAACAGAGAGAACAGAGAGTGGAGGAAGAGTGTGGGGCGAGGAGGAGAAAATCCACGTGCATTTTTTACACAGCTATAGCCCAATGTGTTAACCTCAGGAAACGAGCAGCTTTAAAGGCGCAGTAGTGTGTTCAGGCTGAAGGTGGGTGAGGTCCCTGTGGGGTGTGGACAATGGACAGTTGTCTCTCTCTGATTGGTCAGTGTTACATGGCTGCTGTAAATCATTTGTATAAAACTGAAACCAGCTGAATGACTGTGTTCTGCAGCGGTGGGAGGGGGTCTGGGTTCAGGGTCAAGCCCTCACTCTTTATGTAGTCGGACACCTCCAAACCCTCACAGCACTGATCTAGTGTCAGGTCTTAGGCCCTCCCTGAAGAGTAGAGGCAGGAACTGCAGCTAAATCCTTATTTATAATCCTCTTTTCAGAAGGATGTGTCTGCTGCAGCTCAGAGAAAGTGAATCTTTCAGCGAAGGGCCCCTGAGCGCTGGGTGAAGAGCACGTGCTGGATGTTCACCTGCTTTATGTGGGACGTGAAGACGCACCTGTTCTCAGTGTACACGGATTTAAAGGCGTGGATTATCAGAGGATATGAGATTACAGGAGGCATGAGGAAACACAGGCCGTGTTTGTTATTCTCTCAGACCGGGACTGCCATATGGCAATATATTATTATTAGTGTGAGGAATTACATCTTCACCATGTTCTCTTCTGTGTAAAGAGATGTACAGCACACACACAGCACTCAACAACTCCAGGGTCCTAGAGGCCGTGGGTTCTAGCCGCGCTCCGAGTGACTGTCTGTGCTGAGCGTGGTGTGTTTTCCCAGTGTCCATGTGGGTTTCCTCCGGGGGCTCCGGTTTCCTCCGAAGCTCCAAATGACAATAGACAGTGGGGTTTAATAACAGAGGTTTAATTTAAAAGCGCAGTTAGAAGCAGCGGTGGAGTCTGTGTGAGTAATGGCGGTCTGTGCTGAATCAGTCCCAGCAAAGATCAGCAGTTTGTGGAGTGAAATTATGGAGTGGAGCGGATGTCTGTATCATCAGGGGTTTTAGGGCGGCCCTCTTTCTCCTCATCTCTCTGTTCAGTCTGTGGGCATCTGTCGACTGATGTGATAGATCTGGGCAGTTTGCATTCTCCTCCGGTGTGTTAAAATGTGAGGCTGTTTACAAAGCGGTGGGTCTCAGAGGAAACGTGTGTGCCCCCACCCTCGCGACTCTGCAGTGTTTCATAACGTTATACTGTACTCTTTTCAGTCCCTCTCAGTTTCAAACTGACTTCATAGTAAAAATGAAACAAGCCAAGCTCGAGGGAACCACACACGCCGAGAAAAGAGGACGAACTGCGACGGGGAAAACACAGGGAAAACAGGAAGCTCAGCAGTGGAAAGAACTTTCCCCTTGTTCTGCTTCCTCCTCCCTGCTCTTCCCAACAATCAGTGCTTCACCGTCTCAGACTAACAGCCAACGACAGACACCCACTGCCCTAAAACAGAAAAGCAGGCCATATACAGGTTCAGAAATGACTGGAAATCACAGTATATTGCGGCTGTTGGCTCATTTCACTCTTGGTGACGTTACAGACGAGTAATGACAGTGAACTTTGAACTCTAACTCATTTTCAATTGTTTTTTCATTTGTTTTTCCCCAGTTTTGAGACAGTTTCCCCTGTCTCTGTCAGTCATCAGCGAGTCTCAGTCTCTCAGTCTTCAGCGAGTCTCAGTCTCTCAGTCTTCAGCGAGTCTCAGTCTCTCAGTCTTCAGCGAGTCTCAGTCTCTCAGTCTTCAGCGAGTCTCAGTCATCAGCGAGGCAGGAGGGTGGGGCACCTGTTTCCTCACACATGTTTCCTCTGAGACACGTGAAGTTGACCCACCACTTATTTTCGAACTGCCACTATTAGTTTAAGAAGCAGGGACTGCCCCGAACTGTCACATCAGCTGACGGGTGGGGGTGGGGGGGATCCTACACACACTGAGACCAATAGATATTTGCTCTCTAGGATCCCCCGTGTTGGATGCCGAGGCGTCACCGAGGACTGAATCTGTGAATCTGACATCTCTTGGAGACATGGCCAACACTTAGAGCTCTCAGTGACTGTGTAACCAACTCGAACACTCTCAGGCTCTCATCACTTTATGGAAACTGTAACTGTTCGTAAAAATGACTGTTTTAATTGTATTTTTTTAAAAGCAGTGTGAAACAGTGAGTGAAGAGTTTATTCACAGCACTAACACTTTGTTTTTAGTTTATTTATTTATTTATTTAATTTCCTGCTGAATAAAAGCTTTGAAATGTGAGAATGATTGAAAATTAAATTACAATTATTCACTACACAAACCACTACTATCCCCATGGGCGACTGAACCACTGCACTACTGTAATGTTGTGGAGCTCCCTGCTGTAAATGGTGGCAGTGTGTGTAGAGAACAGAGTGTGTACAGCGAGCGAGAGAGAGATAAACCTAAAGATAATCAGCTTGAGTGGATCCGATTAACCGCAGGTAGATCAGCTGACCCTGGGTTACATAACACAGTCACTTTATTGTTCAACAGCTGTCTACAGTGATCCGAGCGCTACGTTATTTACATATCACTTCGTTCTGATACTAAACCAGTGATGGATCAACGTTTCCATGAACACACCGTGGATGTGAACGTTCTCACGCAGACACAGGGCGGGGCATGTTTACAAAACTACACTGAACGACATCAAGTGGCAGTTTAACTCCCTTTGCTCTACTTCTTCTGGGACAGCAATACACTAGGGGTTGGAACATTTCTGTGAGGATTTGATGGCACAAACACAGCTCCGAATCATCCCAGAGGAATTGGTTGGAGATTCTTCACACTACACAACACAGCTCCAAAGCTGCAGGGTTTAAACCCCTGTAGCCCATGAATAGCATTGAGACCAGTGACTGCAGGCTCATGTGCAGCTGCTCCAGACAGCTCTGTATCACTGTGTACTTATTAACTTGGGTCCAGCCTTGAACTAACTTTAGTCCCACTATGAATCTGCAAACTTCTTGTGGCGTCCCACAGGGGTGTATTCTGGGCCACATCACAATGTTGGTCTCCACTGCAAAAGTGACCCATCCCATGGTAAACAAATCTCTCAGAAGCTCCAAACAGAGTCAATGGCTTCATGAATAGCCTCTGTGCTCCATTCACAAAGCCTCTGACTCAGTTATGAGCTTTGACATTGACACTCGGACACAAATGCTGGAGTTCTCCCTGAGGCTAAACTGTCTCCAGCACACACACTTTTCTCTCTCTGTTCACAGCAGAGCACACCATCTCTGTGCTAGGATTTCTCACAAACCACAGCCTTTTAAGAGTGGGAATATTAGAAATAATCCATTCATAGTGGTCCATCACGTCTGCACCGAACATCCCACCCACTCAGAACGAGCAAAGCAATGTGTGCCTCGGACGATTGAGACAAATCTGGGATGAAAACAGTGAATGATAGGGTCATCATCAGACCAGTGCCCCACTCTGGAGCACCAACAATCATCTCTAAATATAAATTAATAAACTGTAATAGGATAAAAACTCAAACTAATCCAAAGCTTAAGTCATCTAGAGTCTGCAGAGTTTCCAACTTCCAAAAAGTCACTGAACACTCAAAGAAAGGACTGTTCACAGTGAACACAAATGAAAGACCAGACTTTATTCCATCTTAAAATTAGATTAATATTACTGTCACATGATTTCGTGGAGGTCTGGCCAAAAGGCCATTAAAGACAAGGCCGTATTGTTTGCCGTTTTAAAGAGAGACTCACAGAACCCATTAAACAAAACCCAAAATGTCCTGTGATTCATGTCTTCGGCGAGGAACTGGGTGGTGAACTAAATTAAATGAAGGGGATTAGGAATAAAGGCCTTTGGAGGAGGGAGAAGCTCAATAACAAAAAGAAAAAAGCAGTTTGTGAACGCACATCAGACAAAGTGAGTTTCCCACCATCACAAACACCTCTCCAGCTCAGGCCAGAGACTCCACCGCTCCAGAGAACACCGCTCCACAGATGACACCGAGGGGGTTTATATCGTGAACGCGCAGCTGTTTTTGTGTGTGCTAAGTTTACATCTCATAACTATGACGGCCTTTCACGTGATAAATTAATCACATGACCTAGCATCCCATAATAATGAGGGCCTATTTATTCCTTATTATTGCGAGAAGGTCGTCATAGAGACGCTGCATCATTATTATGAGACACTACATCGATTCAGAAACACTCAACACAAAGTGATTAGTTCTAGATACGAACTTCTGATTTTTGAGATATTAAATCATTAATGAGATACGAACACATTACGAGATAATTTGAGATATTAAATCATTACGAAGGAGCGAGTAATAATTAAGATCTCTTTATTATGACATACGAAACCATCACTGAGGCACTATCAAGTGTCTATCACTATCTCAAAGTTATGAACAACACGTGCTAACTCGTTATAAATGAGACACACGGGTGTGAGACACCGATTCATAAAGAGTCAGGGACCCACTACAGTTTGTTTATGAAGCACAGGAATAGGACTGAAGATGGGAGCTAGTCATTTACAGAAGTTTGAATAGCATTCATAGGTTTGACTTCAGCTTTTAACACAGTGCAGAGGCACACACTTTTACAGCGTCTTGTGGATTCGGGTGTGAACTGGAGGAAGGGTTTTTTAAACAGACCGTTTACAGAGAGTGTGCATTAAAAGCGTTCTCTCTGATGAGATCGTCTTCTCTCGTCTCTGTGTGCACTAATGAGATGAGATTACAGCGGAGTACGTGAGGGTTAATACAATCCACTGATGACATGGCTCTGGTTGTGCTTTTTTATAAAGATAGTGATGTTACTGATGATTTGGCTCAGGTGCTAAAGTTAGAACAGTGCTGTAACTCCAGAGCTCTTAATCAGTGCTGGAGAAACCAAGAGGAGCTTATTGTACATGACACACACCGTCCCCCACCACTGATGCTCTGTAACCAGGTTGTGGACAGGGTGAGGTGCTTCAGGTGTTTAGGAACGCGTTCGGATCTCCAGCTGAGTTCACCTCCCGCTGACAGTGTGTAAGAAAGTCAGTCAGAGATTATAATCTAATCAGGAAGCTGGAGGAGTCCGGGGGTGACAGTAAAGTCATGGGACAGGTGTGTGTCGGTGTGATGGAGAGTGCACTGGTGTTTAATCTCGGCCTGGTTTGGACTCAGTAAAAGTAAACTGTGTGGAATGATGAAGGGTGGCAGGGACAATAATCAGCCGTTAACAAACGTCACTAGGTGTTCTTTATAACAGAGGTTTACTCAGGAAAGCCACAGCAGTGATCACTGACTCGAGGCGCCCTCTTCACACTGCGTTTGAGCTGCTTCCTTCAGCCCGACGCTGTAGAGTGACTCTGATTAATAAAGAAGTCTATACAGGAGTGTTTGTTCCTAACGCTATCAAATATATTAATAAATTACACTCTCTCTCTCTCTCACTCACTCACTCACTCACTCACTCACTCACTCACTCACTCACTCACTCACTCACTCACTCACTCACTCACTCACTCACTCACTCTCTCTCTCTCTCTCTCTCTCTCTCTCTCTCACTCTCTCTCTCTCTCTCTCTCTCTCACTCTCTCTCTCTCACTCACTCTCTCTCTCTCACTCACTCTCTCTCTCTCACTCTCTCTCTCTCACTCACTCTCTCTCACTCTCTCTCACTCTCACTCACTCTCTCTCTCTCACTCTCTCTCTCTCACTCTCTCTCACACTCTCACACTCTCTCTCTCTCACACTCTCTCTCTCTCACACTCTCTCTCTCTCTCACTCTCTCTCTCTCTCTCACTCTCTCTCTCTCACTCTCTCTCTCTCACTCTCTCTCTCTCACACTCTCTCTCTCTCTCACTCTCTCTCTCTCACTCACTCTCTCTCTCTCTCACTCTCTCTCTCACTCACTCTCTCTCTCTCTCTCACTCTCTCTCTCACTCTCTCTCTCACTCTCTCATGGAGTCAGTCAGTATTCTCAGATTGTCAATATTCTGAGAGTTAGTCAGTAATCTGAGACTATAGCATTGTGATGCTTGAGATAGTATTCTGAGATAATCTTACTGAGATATTCTGAGACAGTCATTCAGTATTCTGAGATAGCGTTATGAGATAATATTGTTTTCCCATTTTTATGAGACGAGTCTGTCATGCTTGAGACAGTACTCTGAGATCAGTCAGGACTCCCGTTATAACACAGTCTGTCAGTACTCTGAGATAATCTGAGACAGTCCTTCTGAGAGTCTGACAGTACTGAGTCGTTCTTCTGAGACAGTCAGTCAGTGTTAATGAGACACAAGTCAAATCTCTGAGAAAGAGCCGGGGGTGAGAAACACTGAGTTTCACTGAGAGTCGGTGAAAACTCTTTGTCTTTGATGTTGATTAAAGATAATTTGGAGAAACCCTGTAGATACTCACGAGTCTCCAGTGAGCTGCTGGGCTCCTCCGATAAAGCCGTATTTATCAGCCTGCTTTTCCGAGTTCGCGGAGCCGTTCAGCTCGGTCCGAGACCCGGGAGAAAAGCTCCGTGGCTCCGCCAGACTCTCCCTGTCGCCCGCCTGCTGATCCGCTCCGTGGCCCTGCGGCTGCGGGCTTTTAGCCATCGTTTATTCGGGTTAAACGCATTTACATCCAGTTTGTTCCACAGCCTCAGCACTTCTCCCTCTTCCACCGAACGGGGGCTGGCTTCGTCTCCACCAGCTGCTTCCTCCAACTTCCCATTCCACCTTAAGCGCTCCACCTTAAATGGTCCAGCTGAGGGAGACACACACACGCGCCAGCCTCCAAGCGACGGCTCTAAGTCTAGTTCAGAAAAAAACAGAACGAAAGATCATCCACGAAACTGGTGGTGTTTTCTTACTCGAATCCGTTCCACCTTAAATAGTCCACCTTTAATACCGCGGCTGTAGGTTGTAGAGGAAACAGCTGGATTCAGTTACACAGAGGTCTCCTGCCTCCAAAATGAAACTTAGCTTCTAATTCCAATTTTCAGTTCCACCTTAAATGGTCCAGCTGAGGTTGACATGGACACACACACAAACTTAATTTATAAGTTAGTTAAGCAAAACCATAACATTCTTCCATGAAGCTCAGACTGGTTTATTTATATTTCCCGTTCCACCTTAAACAGTCCACCTTAAATAATGTAAAGGAGTTTGACACAACCACACACTCTCACCCAGCTGTAACTGTTATAACCACATTCTTATTTCGAATATTCAAAACAAACGAATCTAAAATATAAAGCTGTTTATTTATTTGTAAAGGAAGTGGCCTGCTAATTAGCATAACTAGCTAACCTGCTAGCTACGTGAAATGTTTTCAGTTCGTCAGAGTTTAGAAATAATGCTAATTTTAGCAAATATCTCTGACAATAATGAGATTAATTGAGTAAATCGATTTATTGTCCAAGCTAGTGTAGAAGTAGAAAAGAAGCAGTTAAAAAAACACACTGAAGAACTGAACTAAGTTAGACGTGGAGCTGGAGCTCTGGATTAATCTGAGCTCTAAAATATAAAAAAGCTGAAGCTTGAGAGTCATTGCTGCGACTCAAACAGTTTATTATTAGGAACACAATCAAAAATTAAAAGTATGTTTTTGTGGTAATTGTTAATTGTAGTGCATTTAATGTAAACTCTATTATGGATTGTGTACTTGCAGTAAATGTCCACACGATGTCGCCACAGTATATTGTATGATCCTGTTCTGTTCTGTAGCGGTATGAGTTCTGGGTTTTTAAACCCCTCAGTGTCTGGACCGAGAACAGTCCACCGACCAAAAACATCCAGCCGACAGCGTCCTGTGTCACTGATGAAGGACTAGAGGACGAGCGACACACACTGTGCAGCGACAGATGAGCTACTGTCTCTGACTCTACATCTACAAGGTGGACCAACGAGGGAGGAGTGTCTCACAGAGTGGACAGAGAGTGGACACAGGGTTTAAAAACTCCAGCAGCACTGCTGTGTCTGATCCACTGCAGTTTTGGCTAAGTGCAGCACCTTGAAGCTTTTGAACAGTTTGGATGTTAAGAACTTCTGTGCTGTGGTTTGGACTCACCTTTTCCCCTCGACAGTGCTGAGCCCAGCTTGTTTTCATAAAACACACACACACACACGTTTGTTTCCATGCATTGGGGACTTTATTATAGACTTACATACATATATATGTACGTACACACACACCTTCGCCCTGCAACACAACGTCATCTGAAAATGTAAAGTCTGATGTTGAACCAGTTTGTGTTCTCTACAAGGAAGAGAATGCCTTAGTGTGAGTGCTCACACATTTTTGTCTCCACAACAAAAGTGAAACCTGGTACACACACACACACACAAACACACACACGTAGATGGATACAATCATTCATGTACCATGCAGATGATGAGCAAGAAATCCGTCATAATACAACCACTCAGTGTGTGTGTGGACCCTGAAAAGACAGGTGTGTGTGTGTGTACGTCCCGAGCTGTGATCCGTGTGTGTACAGGACCCTGAGTCAGTGGTGTATTTGTGTGGAGACCCTGAGTTATTAACTGTGTGACACACACTCACGAAAATACCCGTTTTAAATTGAATGGTGAACACTGTCAGTGTAGGTGTGTGTGTGTGTGTGTGTGTGTGTGAGTGAGAGAGAGACATTGAGCCTGAAAACAGAAAACAGTGAAAGGAACAGAAAACAAACATCATATTTAAGTATAAATACTATATTATTTTTATTTAAATATTTTACAACTTGGAAAACATATTTACAGAAACTTTATTTGCATTGTTACACTGTACACCACCACCCCCCCCCCCCCCCCCCCCCCACACACACACACACACACTCACTAGAAGAGTGTTTACCTCATCCAGACATCAACACATCTGCAGAAGCACTGTCAAACAATCACCAGAGAAAAATAAAATCATCTACACACACACACACACACACACACAGAGGCAGGACGGACGCGCTCAATTCATTTTAAGGCGGATTCGTTGTGATATATGTCCTGCTGCTGTAACTAACACACACACACACAGTTGATTCGTAGGGCTGCACAGTATATATTCTGATTTAAGAACTAACCAATTACAGAGCTCGTTAACTGCTGTGACCAATCACAGCTCCAGGTGTGGGTTTCCTTCGTCAAAGCACCGTGGCGTCGTCGTTGTTAAAGAAACGCCGAAGTAAACACTCCCTCTGCTTTGTTTTGTGCGCAGATCTCTTTTGTTCCCACAATTCACCACTGATTCTCTCAGCTTCAGAGAGCAGACGTTTCCCTCAGAACAGACCTCTTTATTAATTAATGATTAATTTACTCACACCTGGCCACACCCACTATGTTTGTAGTTTTAAAGAAGGTTCAGAATCAGAGACCGGTGTCAACATCAGAACATCAGAACCGCCCTCGTCACGGACCCACCGCGGTTTTAATGAAGGAGCACTGTACAGCGTCTCACCGCAATCACAACCTCAGCCCTGGTTCCATACGGTGCAGCCCTACAGCCCCAACAGGGGACAGAGAGGAGAGGAGAGGAGGAGAGAAAATGAAAATGACAGCAGATGAGCAATGTATGAGAAGAGCTGAGAGAAACAACTGAGAACAGAAGAGAAGAGCTGACAGAACGAAGTGTGTGACAAACCAAACAGCACACACACACACACATCATAAAGAGCAGCTAAGAATGACTTTGCATTTAGGCCCCGCCCACAAACATTAACCTCATTGTCTCACTGGTAACGACTGAACATCACAGACTTGATCCCCCCCCCCACCTTTACAGTATACAGTTACACACACACACACACACACACACACACGGAGAGAGAGAGAAGACGTGAGGACGGGAGGGAGGATGGAGGGACGGAGGGATGCCTTGGTTGTGCTGGTAAATATGGCTTTTCTGCTTTGGTTTATCACCGACTGCAGCTGGAGTCGCTCTATGGCTTGGAGTGTGAGCAGAAACACTGGGAAACGAGAAACAAAAAGGCGCTCAGGAGAAACAGAGGAACGAAGAGGAGAATCACAGCTTTGAAGGCGTGGGGGGGGGGGGGGGGGGTAAAGATCTGACCGACCAAACAGCCCAGGGCTTCCATCTACAGCGCGGAACACACCTTTACAGACACTCTGGGATTTTCAGAAGGCGTCAGGCCTGGGCTTCAGACTGAGCTTAAGACTAGGACTAGTGTCTCAGGGGAACTGATGTCTCCGGTCTGGAGTTTACACATGAACACAGCCACCATCCTGTGGAAGCGTGCCGAGGGCCGCGGTGTGCTCACGTGCCCCACGTGCCCCAGTGTTTAGAGGCCGAGGATCTGCTCTGTGGAAAGCGAGGTATGTTTATTCATCCACAGTCATCAGGACCTTCATTAAACAGACAATGGTTTACTCCTCTGTTTAGAAAACAGCTGCCGAAACCACAGTGTGTTCCACTGCAATCTGAATATCCCAGGTGTTCACAGAACTCCCTCAGTCCACCTTAACAGCCACTCTCTCTCTCTCTCTCTCTCTCTCTCTCTCTCTCACACACACACACACACCTCTGCGTTCACGTTCTTTCTTAAATCAGCTAAAAACCATAAGTTTATAAAAATAAAACCTTCTGTTTGTGTTGCTCCTGACCTCGCGGTGTCGGACGGTTTGTGCGCGCGCAGCCGACTGATTCTTGGCTCAAAATGGAAGGGAGCTGAAGTGAGACACGCATTCAGACAGATCCCAGGGACGGACACGACCCCGTCATTAAAACCCCAGACAGATTAAGGCCCACAGATTCAAAATGGACGAGTAATAAGAGCCAAAGTGGAGCTGCTGAGTGTTCTGTTCTTTTTCCGAATTCTGGGAAAGCTCTACATACAGTAAACAACAGCTAGTAGACACCGTTTAGAAAGGAGAGAATTCCATTATTTTAAAGAGGACAATTACACACCAACACACACACTGTGAAACAAGACCTCAGTCCGTTTACTGTGCGCCGCCTGAGTCAGGAACATGGGGTAAAACGAGCCGCTCTGATTCTGCTCCGCTTCTGACGTCAAGTGCAGAGGCTTTAGAATGGCCCCGCCCCCTCGTCTGAGTCTGTCCAATCACAGCGCTGGACCCGTGTTTATGTGAGAGCACAAAGACGAGGTTAAACTCAGCAAAACAGACACAACGAGCGCGGAGAAATAAGAGCACTGAGTAAAAACGGAGAAGAAAGAGAACAGAGTGAAAACGGCTAAAAACCAGAGCTTCTGCTCCTCGCTCCTCACTGCTGTGCGCTCGGGGTCGGGGTGAACAGCGAGCGGCTCATTATCATTTAAAGGAACAGGTGCTGAAAGCGGGCGTTCTGAACGGGCTGTTTACACAGGGGGAGAACACTGCTGTGGGGCTCGTGGGGTTTGGACCAAAGCGGGTCACAGACGTTTCATTAAGAAACAGTTCTCCACAACGGACAGAGGTATAACTGGACACACACACAACGTAGAGTAGGTGTCTACAAACTTTTTTCTCATGGAGTGTACTTGTCTGTGAGGAGATAAAAATCAGAAACACTGGAGTTATACCTTTAACGTCACAAGGGACTGCATCAAACCCTCACTCTTGTAGTTAATAACGCTCACGATTTCTTTGCAGGTTTCACACACACACACACCCCCTGCAGCACGGTTCTAATGATGTGGCTGTTACTTTACTGGAGCCAATCCTGAACCACTCAGAGCCTCTCACAAAGGCCACGTCTCCCGCGGCGAAGTCTGAGTGGTGTCAGTTTACAGCTGGTTTCTCCCTGAGCTCCAGATTCTCAAACGACCAAATCAAGGTTTTCAGCTCACGCTGCCCTTGAGCACCTCCCCTTTAATTCTAGACCTAACTGAGTAGCTCCCCCTTGCCATGGAGCCACACTCCTCTCAGTGCTTTAAAGCAAAGGGAGTCAACTTAAAGCAACAGTAGGTCATTTTTTTT
>NC_089817.1:1266131-1303631 GCF_029633855.1 Hoplias malabaricus
AGCACTCTGGACTGGAGCTGGAGGAATGTGTCAGGGTTGGACTGGTATCAACAGGTAACTTTTAAAGTAAAGAAAATAAAACCCTGGGCAAATATTCGGTGTGGAGCCACATCTCTGAGCTACAGGACTTTCACGGTGTAAATGACTCCACAGATGAGTTTATGGCCTGTATGTGGAGCACAAATGAACTGAGATCAGCTCAATGCTGGAGAAACATGAGCCTGTGTTTAAAACCTTCAGGAAGTGCTCTGAGAGGGCGGGGGTTGTGAGGTTGCTTCGGTTCTACTTTGAATAAATACAAACAAAAGGAGAAATAATGCTTCATTTGTGTGTTTTATGACTTGCCTCCGTTTTTCAATTAAACATTTGCAGAAAAAAAAAATCTGAAAGTGACCTGCCTTCACACAAAGTGCGATCATCTTTACAAAGAATAACAGCGATGACCTAATCCTCTGTAAGTAGCGCTACTCAATCCGAGCTGAAATTCCACCTGGAGACGGAGCGGAGCGGCAGGGCAGGAGTTCACGGAGAAGCCGTCCGTGTGTATATTTCTGTGACCGTGTGTGTGTATCTCTAGGAGTTGGTGCATGGGGACAGTAACTGGACACCTGAGGCCAGAGACACCCTGTCCAGCCCCAGTATGTTCACGGCACTGAGCCCAGGGAGATGGTGTGTTTTCCTGGAATCGGGCCCTAATGCAGCAGCAGGAGCTCACAGACCCAGAGACCAGCACATGCTCCAGAAGGAGGTGAAGAAAGGATTCAGAACAGATCAGGATTGATCTCAGACTCTGGTTCGTAACTGCAGCCAACAAGGTTCAAGTGCACGGTCTTCACCACGCACCCTAAAGGAGGTGGTGAACGGCGAGCGGCTCGTTATCGTTTAAAGGAGGGGGTGTCAAACCAGATCCACGGAGGGCCGTGCAGAAGCCACACCTCATTCCACCTGTTTTTGATCATCGGATCTAATCAATAGATCTTGAATTTCAGTAGTGTGGGGCTTTTGCGTGGTTGGAAAGAACACCTGCACCCACGCGGCCCTCCGTGGATCTGGTTTGACACTCCTGCTTTAAAGAAACAGGCGCTGAAAGCGGGCGTTCTGAACAGGGCTGTTGTAGGGTTCTCTGTGCGCTGCCTGAGTCTGAAAACACGAGCCGTTCTGATTCTGCTCTGCTTCTGACGTCAAGTGCAGAGACTTTAGAATGGCCCCGCCCACTCGTCTGAGTCTGTCCAATCACAGCGCTGAAAGAGAACAGAGTAAAAACGGCTAAAAACCAGAGCTTCTGCTGCTCGCTCCTCACTGCTGTGCGCTCGGGGTCGGGGTGAACAGCGAGCGGCTCGTTATCATTTAAAGGAACAGGTGCTGAAAGCGGGCGTTCTGAACAGGGCTGTTTGATCCTTGTGGTGTTTTGACCAAAGATATTCACAGGGGTTTTAATTAAGACCCAGGACTGTTCCCTCAGGGAGAAGAGGTGACGATGCACCCTTTAAGTGACGTTTAAACCCTGTCAGACCTGAACACGGTGTTCAAAACACACCCAGCTTTTACTTTCCTGAGTCCAAAAACACTGTGCTTCATGGAACATAATTGTAAAAGTCAGAGGGCAGTGAGATGTACAAATGAATTTCATGTTCCTGACACTCGTGGCAGAAAGTCAAACGGGACAAAGTCTTCCACCAGACATTACACATTAAAAGACCCGGCTTAATTTTAGCGTCTCACGAGGAGCCCGGAATAGTCCTGCGCTCCAAGACTCTGCACTGGCCGGGGGACAAAAGAAAACACGCTGAATGCAGGGCTTTGATTGGCCGAGATGAAGGAGATATGCCGTCTCTGGTTTCGGGTCGGAGGGGGTTAGTTTTGGCCGGGAACCCCCTGGCAACCGAGGAGGAGTGAGGGAGTGAATCACATGGCACTTACCGCGCCCTTCGTAAAAAACACACACACACACACACACACACACACACACACTTCAGAGTGGCCTTTTGGACACAGTGCCAACTCAAAGCAGCAGCAGACCAATTGCACAAGAGCCGCCGGGTCCAACACTGTCACCCGGAATAACTCACTGACTCCTGTCACCTCTGCTGGAGGACGTTCAGAGGCCAGAACATGAGCCAGATTTCACAACAGCTCACCTGACAGGGCTTTACTAATCTGCTGCTGATCTGTAGCAGCGTAAGTGCCAGGGGACTTCAGGCTGGGAACAACTCGTTATTTTACCATGCGTTAATCCACAGGAAAATGATATTAGTTTCACTTTGTTGTAAACCAAGGTAAAAGCTGAGCCAGCTGCGTGTTTAGTGCTTTAAGTTTGCTTCTTTAGTTTTACAGAGAGATCAGGAAACTCAGGAGTGGTGCCTAAAGCCTCAGGCCACGTGAAGTTCTCTCCAAAACACACTCCGTTACATGGTCTCTGACTCAGTGTCATCAATAACTCGGTCAACTCAACATTCACTCGTATTAACCACACGGGCCGAGGTCGGTTTGTACTGCTCCGTATTTCAACAGTGACAAAAACAAGTGGGGATTAATGACCACCAACCCACACACTGTGAAACAAGACAACAGTCAGTCGTCAGAAAACACGAGATTAAATGAGGTGTTCTGATTCTACTCTGCAAGAACGGAGAAGAAAGAGAACAGAGTGAAAACGGCTAAAAACCAGAGCTTCTGCTCCTCGCTCCTCACTGCTGTGCGCTCGGGGTCGGGGTGAACAGAGAGCGGCTCATTATCATTTAAAGGAACAAGTGCTGAAAGCGGGCGTTCTGAACAGGGCTGTTTACACAGGGGGAGAACACTGCTGTGGGGCTCGTGAGGTTTGGACCAAAGCAGGTCACAGACGCTTCATTAAGAAACAGAACTGTGTTCCACTGTGGAGACGAGAACATACATCACATCTCACAGGAGTGTGTGTTGATTTAGGGGTGCAGTTAGCACAAGGCTAAAGGGTGGAGTCTGAATTAATTACAGCTCCAAGTTAAAAATAGGTCTCTCTGCATTTACGAGGAGGAATAGACTTTCTGATCCATCGCTGCAAAGAAACAACAATCTCCAGAACTCACAGTCCTTCAGCTACTTTTACTGACATCTGTGTTTTTACTGTTGAGTGTAAGACGTCCCCTGTCCTCAGAGTGTTCCTGAAGGCTGTGCCCGCGAAGTCTCTGAGGAAACAGTGAGTACAGAGCTATGAATGAAGAAAGGCCGACCCCCTCCCCACTCCACTGCTGGTGTGTGTTACGTCGGTGTGTGAGATCAGAGACTGTGACCCTGTATTAAAGAGGTTTAACATGGGATTAATGCACTGGACGACACAGATTCTGAAAAGTTCAGCAGTGATTTAGCCCAATGTTAACAGCAGCACTTTAGAGAAGAGAATATCATTCTGCTGCTGTTACAAACAACTGAAAACACACTGCTGTATCATCATCACTTTTATTATTATTATATTCTGCACTATAGAGAGAGAGAGAGAGGGAGAGGGCGAGAGAGAGGGCGAGAGAAAGGGAGAGAGAGGGGGAGAGAGAGGGGGAGAGAGAGGGCGAGAGAGAGGGCGAGAGAGAGGGCGAGAGAGAGGGCGAGAGAGAGGGCGAGAGAGAGGGCGAGAGAGAGGGCGAGAGGGAGGGAGAGAGAGAGGGAGAGAGAGAGGGAGAGAGAGAGAGAGAGAGAGAGAGGGAGAGAGAGAGGGGGAGGGAGAGGGAGACTTGTAAAAACATAGTCAAATGATATCCTGATGAAACACACTCTCTTCCTTGACAGCTTCCTGTCCCAGACTCCACCCACCTGTCACTCAGGACCACGCCCTCGGCCCCTGGCGGAGCGATGGACAGCTGGAACGGCGTGTTAAAGTAATGCTGCTGTTCGTCTGAGCGATGGACCACCTCTCCGCCCCGGACCACCAGGAACCCAGAGTCTCCCAGGTTACACGTGTGTATCCTATGACTCCGCCGATCCAGCACCACTATACACGCTGTACTGCTCCCTACAGAGAGAGAGAGAGAGAGAGAGAGGAGAGAGATTATTATCAGAGTGTTTATGACACACACATCTGGGAACAGTCACTTTAATAGGGCCATGTAAAAGAAAAAGAGAAAGATGCCGCAAACGAGTAAAGGAAGCAGAGGGGATGAAAGGAGAGGAATAGAAAAATAGGAATAAGACAAAGGGAGGAAACAAAGAGAAATGAATAAAGCAAGAAAAAAAGAAGAGAAGAGAGAAGTCACTGGACGCCAAATGTTCTTCCACTTATTGTTTTAAGTGTATTTTGCCTCTATCTTTACACACACACACACACACACACACACACACACACACCCCATGTGCAGTATTAATCCTGCACTGTAGCAGCCCTACGTTTGGCACTGAACATGTGCAGCTGCTCCACAGACAAACTCCAAACACCTTTTTACAAAACAGGAGCACATTAAAATGCCAAATAAGTCATTAGAATAAGTGCCGATGACCTCTGGAACATGGAGGGTGCCGAGACATTTCCCTATAAACCAGGAACATCCAGTTTATTCCAGTTTAGAAAACCACATACTGGGATAACTTCAGGAAAATGTTCTGAAGCATCGAGAGCACACCTGCCACACCGTCTACGTCCAGCAGGTCGCATCATACAGCGTCTGTCTCAGTGAAGTGGCCTTGGCCAAGTGACCCGGTGTGTGAACTCTCAGTGACCTTTAGGGCACGAGGAACGTGTCCCCAAAAATATCGCCCTCACCCTCGAGAGGAGCAAATCAACACGGAGGTCAGGTTTCATCCGAAAGGTGAACCACAAGTCTGGCGTGCCAAGCCTACTCAAACCCGAGATGTGAGACACGAACAGTGTGTGTCGCCCTGTGAAGGACTGGCGCCCCCTCCAGGGTGTGTTCCCGCCCTGCGCCCAGTGATTCCGGGTAGACTCCGGACCCACCGTGACCCTGAACTGGATAAGGGTTATAGACAACGAATGAATAATTTTTATGTATGAATTTACTTATTTCTTTGGACGCTGGAGACATGTAAATAACCTCTGTTCTGATTGGCTGTCCACACCAGGTCTTATTCAACTGTCTCTTTATGACGGAGGGGCGGTGGCCTTCATCTACTGCTACGATGTCATGTTTGTTACAACAGAAGAAGCCCTTTTTGGTGCCGTACAGAACCCTTTTCTAAAAAGGTGCTGTATAGAACATTTCTCCATCAGTCTGAAGAACCTTTTAATCAAGTGTCCAGGGTTCCCCTGTAGAACCGTCATCTCCAGGTGTGTAGGTGTGAACCAGCCTTTCCCGTGAGAGCCCAGTCACTGCGGCTACAGATCACTGCAGAGTTGTGTATGTCTTCACGAAGCTCAGATTTCCCCCATAAAACTCACCTCGGTCACAGTGACCAGCCAAGAACACCGTCCCTGGCTCCAGTGCAGCTTCAGTCACTCAGGGAACTCCAGTTTATGATCAAGAGGAAGCTGCAGCGTCAGGCTCAGGGGGACATTCTGTCCAGGTCACTTTCGCCAGGAAGGTGTTTGATATGAAATCAAATTACTGCTATATTTGTCCTTTCCACAAAAGTAACTGATCAGCTGCAATGATAAATGGTGTCTATAGACTTTGTTCCCATATGATCAGACTGTACTTGAGTGTTTGCTGTTATAGTGGAGACGTATGCCTGGTTCACACTACAGTAATCAGCTGATTAGCTCCTCCAGACCATCCCAGACCAAAGTCTCCTGATTCTAGGGTGATGATAAATGATGCTCCTGTAGAGTGGAGAGCCCATAATGCAGTCTTTACTCCTCCAATCCTCCGCCAGTGCTGTCAGGGTCCTGTGAGGAGTGTGGTGTGTTCTCCCTGTGTCTGCGTGGGTTTCCTCCGGGTGACTGTCTGTGAGGAGTGTGGTGTGTTCTCCCTGTGTCTGCGTGGGTTTCCTCCGGGTGACTGTCTGTGAGGAGTGTGGTGTGTTCTCCCTGTGTCTGCGTGGGTTTCCTCCGGGTGACTGTCTGTGAGGAGTGTGGTGTGTTCTCTCTGTGTCTGCGTGGGTTTCCTCCGGGTGACTGTCTGTGAGGAGTGTGGTGTGTTCTCCCTGTGTCTGCGTGGGTTTCCTCCGGGTGACTGTCTGTGAGGAGTGTGGTGTGTTCTCTCTGTGTCTGTGTGGGTTTCCTCCGGGTGACTGTCTGTGAGGAGAGTGGCGTGTTCTCTCTGTGTCTGCGTGGGTTTCCTCCGGGTGACTGTCTGTGAGGAGAGTGGTGTGTTCTCTCTGTGTCTGTGTGGGTTTCCTCCGGGTGACTGTCTGTGAGGAGAGTGGCGTGTTCTCTCTGTGTCTGCGTGGGTTTCCTCCGGGTGACTGTCTGTGAGGAGAGTGGTGTGTTCTCCCTGTGTCTGCGTGGGTTTCCTCCGGGTGACTGTCTGTGAGGAGTGTGGTGTGTTCTCTCTGTGTCTGCGTGGGTTTCCTCCGGGTGACTGTCTGTGAGGAGTGTGGCGTGTTCTCTCTGTGTCTGCGTGGGTTTCCTCCGGGTGACTGTCTGTGAGGAGTGTGGCGTGTTCTCTCTGTGTCTGCGTGGGTTTCCTCCGGGTGACTGTCTGTGAGGAGTGTGGCGTGTTCTCTCTGTGTCTGCGTGGGTTTCCTCTGGGTGACTGTCTGTGAGGAGTGTGGCGTGTTCTCTCTGTGTCTGCGTGGGTTTCCTCCGGGTGACTGTCTGTGAGGAGTGTGGCGTGTTCTCTCTGTGTCTGCGTGGGTTTCCTCCGGGTGACTGTCTGTGAGGAGTGTGGCGTGTTCTCTCTGTGTCTGCGTGGGTTTCCTCCGGGTGACTGTCTGTGAGAAGTGTGGTGTGTTCTCCCTGTGTCTGCGTGGGTTTCCTCCGGGTGACTGTCTGTGAGGAGTGTGGTGTGTTCTCCGGGTGCTCCGGTTTCCTCCTACACTCCAAAAACACACATTGGTAGGTGGATTGGAGACTCAAAGTGTCCATCGGTGTGAGTGTAGCTAAACTCCAGGTGTGTCCTGAAAGAGTACGGTTGGAGTAAGAGGAATTTTCTGCTTAATATTTCTAGTAGTGTTTAATAAAGAGCTCAGGGCTGTGGGATGCAATTCAAAGCGAGTTATCTGTCCATTCCTGAGGCAGGTCTATGGAACGGTTACAACTTGAAGGGTTTAGGCTTGTTTGAGATGGAGAAAGAATGTCCAATATGACCACACACACACACACACACACACACACACACACACACACACACACACACACACACACACACACACACACACACACACACACACACACACACACACACACACACCTCTGACTCATCCTGCAGACATTTTCTTTATTTATGAAACTAAGCCCTGTGTGTATGAGTCAGTGTACGCTGGTTCTTATTACAGTGCGGTTAGGTGTGTGTGTGTGTGTGTCCTTACCCAATAGGGGAACTTTGTTCTGTAGGAGCTCGTAGTAGGCGGAGGTGAGGATGCCCACAGGGCTGGTGGGGGTGAAGCGGCCCTCCTTCACCAAACGCTCACATGTCCGCATCAGAGTGGCAGAGAACTGAGACGGATCCACTCCGTAATCCCTCCATCCGCCAACACCATCCGCCACTCCTGAGAGAGAGAGAGAGAGAGATTCATAAGTTGTTGGACACTCCCGGTTGTTAGAATTAATAAAATCTGCGTCCAATCCTAATGTCACCATTTTCAACCTCCGGGGTACATACGCGCGCACACACACACACACACACACACACACACACACACCTCAGAAAACACTCAGGCCTCAAGAAGCTGGCTTGTGAATGAAATAAGCAACAGGCCACTTTTATTTTTGACCCAAGGCCCAGGCTGCAGCTGAGGTAGGCCGCAGTGCTCAGCTGTCACTCCACACAGCGCCGTTCCCATAAGAGAGATCCTGTGAATACAGGCGAAAAAGCAGCTGAAGCTGACTGACTCTGTTCGAGTGGAGTGCGTTTCACAGAGCCGTGTGGTAGAGTGGAGTGACGGATACTGCTGCTCTCCACGGGGCAGGTTTGATCCCCAGCCTCAGTAAGACCATGGTTCTACAGCAGTGAGAGTCCTCGGGCAAGACTCCTAACACGTCAGTCTGAACAGCAACGAATTTACAACCGTGAGTCACTGGGGAGTACATCTGCCAAGAGTCGGAAGCGTAAACGTAAATAAAGCCAAAGCTTGGAGTCAGTCAAGGACAGGCGAGGAGTCCCTGCTTTTGGTTTCCCACAGTTCCCTGTGCACACTCAATACGGACAATACACACACACACACACACACACACACACACACACACACACACACACACACACACACACACACACACAGGTAAACAAAGCTCTCTAAACTGAGAGGATGTTGTTGTTAGCCTCAGGACAGGGGGAGAGCCATAACAGACTGAGTAAGTGGTGAATATTGTAAAGTAATGTATCGTGAGTAACTTTAGCGTTAGCTGTAGCTGTTTACACACACTGTAAATGAACAACAAAGACACATGAAAGTATTTGTGAGGTTTCAATACAAACAGAGACTCCAATGTGTTTACATGCTGAACACTTGAGCATGAAAACTGTAAACGTGACTGTTTGTACGTCACTGAACATGGGAAACAAGACTATGCCAACACTGTGAAGGAGGTGCATTAATAAGAAAAGCACTGAGTAAAAACTGAGAAAACGAGAACGGAGAAGAAGTTAAAACCGGCTAAAAATGTAGAAAATATCTCCTTCAAAAGAGAAACATTTGCAGCCATTAAACCCACATTGTCCATAGGTGCGAGTGTGTGTCGCCCTGTGAAGGACTGGCGCCCCCTCCAGGGTGTGTTCTCGCCTTGCACCCAATGATTCTGGGTAGACTCCGGACCCACCGCGACCCTGAACTGGATAAAGGTAACAGACAATAAATGAATGAATGAATGAATGTCCCAAACAAGGACCCAGCGTCACACCACTTTAACCAAAAGCTAAGAGTAGATCTCTAACAGAAGTCACTTGGGAAAAATGTAAAGATATAACTCACATCAACAGACGAACCATCAGAGTCACTGGGGGTGCACTTTAACCTTTAGGCGTCTTGCTCTGACAGCAATGAAATGTAACACACACTCATTAATGCGGCGGGTGTGCGGTGGGCATCTGGACGATTTAAAGGCGGCTCTTTCATGACATTTTAAAAAGGACTCGGATCCAATTTAGCTGCGTCGCTGACAGGGACTCGTCTGTAGACAGAGCTGTGTGTGTGTGATGCAACACAGACCCGTGTGATGCCACAAAGTTATTTAACAACGCTGTACTTGCATAACTGCGACTAACAGCGTGTCAAGCCGGTCCTTATCCAGGTCCAGCGGAGCCGTATGATTGGTTATAACACTGCAATATATAAACAGCCAAGACTGCTACCTCTGACACGAAGGGTATTAACACTATATGCTGGAACATGTAGGTTAGGATTTGATGGAAGCCTGTGTTGGGTACTGATGCTGGTGATTAGTTCCTCCAGAGAACAGCCCCAGGGCTAGTGGGCCTTATGCCTTTCTAATCCACGCTTGACACTGGGTGTGGTGGACTGACGCTCATGTGCAGCTGCTCAAGTGGTCCACTCAGGGTTAAAGAGCATGTTTAAAGCTTCTGACTCCACAGTGTAACTCAAAGCTTGTAACCGCTGTGTATAACACACCCCTACTCTACGTCAGCGAGACACAGCAGGACAGTGTGTGTCCTTATAGACTTACAGCTTCATCACTACAGGAAAACTTTCCTAGAAAATCCCCATACGCCTCTCTCTCTCTCACACACACACACACACACACACACACAGGCATGCGAGATTCCTCACAGACAACCATACAAGGAGGTGATCCGTCGTTTCCACAACACACACACACAGAGTTGAGCAGCAGGATCCAACTCAAACAAAGGCGGATGGCATGGTCCCACTGACGTTACCACATCAACCAGGACATGACTCTAGACGCCAAACACACACTAAACACCACCTCAAACCAGAGCCTCAGCCTCTGTCAATGTGTTTCCTGACGGCTCGGCCACAACCGTGGTGCTGTGGTCTCTGTATAACCTCGGGCAGTGTGAGAAAAGGGTGGCACATCACACGTGACGGAAAACAACAGTCCAGGCATTTATTATATTACATTTCAATTAGGGGAAAGGCAGAGGGAGGGCAGCTGACAAACCTTTAAACATGGCACCTCACCCACAACTACTGCCCGGGGGCTGTGGCTGAAACGGCATGACAGCAGCTTTGGGTGCATGTGTGTGTGTGTGTGTGTGTGTGTGTGTGTTCAGTGCCACCGATGGGTTAAACGTGGCTCTATTCTTGCGGTGGGATGAATGACAGTGCGACTGGAATGGTCCTGTCTTGGAATAAACCCCTGAACGTTATCCTTCATTCAAAATAACATCCCTTTCTCTCTCTGTAACATTTCTGCTTCATGGGGATCTCCAGTTGTCAGTGAAAATAAAGGAACATATGGAAGGATGAATACACGGCTTGGCATTGAAACGGACGCACGGATAAACAAAGGACACCTGATGGAAGAAAGGTGAGGCAGGTCAGTGAATGGAAGGATGGATGGACAGAGACACAAAGGCTTTTAGATGCATTCTACAGATCCCTGAGGTTACGTTAGGGCTGGCGGGATAATGTTTACACATTAGACAAAAAAGGCCATTACACATAGTACACAGACACACACACACGTACGTGCAGGACAAAGTTTAAAAGACAACAACCCACATGTCATGGTGTATCTCTACACAACAACCAGAACCAGGCCGACAGAGCTTCACGAACAAAGACCAAATTACAGAGTAAAGAACAAACGCTGTCTATAACTTGGCTGCGTAGCTATTTCTGCTCAGTCTATGACTTTAAAAGTGAGGGAGAGCATTGCTTGTCATCCACATCTGAAGACGCACAGTGAGGTGAACCCTGGGGTGATGCCAAGTCCGATACAAATACAGTCAAAATGTAAACTCCACCAGAAATGTGTGCTGTAACTACATCCGCCACCACAGGTTTAACCCCAGTATCAATCACGCTTACATTCACCCTTAAACCCTGAGCAGCCTTCCTGGAAAACAGGCCCCCGAGGCGTTTAAAGCTCAGACCTGTGGGCGTCTGATCCACCGCCTTAAGGAGCAGCGCATTAAACTAATTGGACTGTGGTTCATCCCCTGGACGCGAGCGATCAGGAGCTGCTCTTCAGGCCAGTGGCTTTTTTTTTCCAGTGCCCTTAAGGCTCAGAGGCAGCTGCCAGACTCGTCAGGGTTATTGGACTAATAGCAAATACGCTTTGCCGGCAGACACTCTAATATAAAAGGACAAAGCGGGCGACAAACGATCAGGAGATTTACTCTCCCAACATGGACAGGCAGAGGTCAGAAAACGGTGAACAGTGTCTGAGCAGTAGTGCATCCTATTAGTGGTGTTTGTTTTCAGGTTCCCGGTGTGAAACCGTCAGTGACGTAACCGGACGAGCCAGGAGGACAGACATTAAAAACGGCACAGACCACAGGCGACCAAAGAGAGAGGAGCTGCTGTCAGAACCAGCTCTCAAACCAACTCCAGCCTCTAGTTAAAGCCGGTCCAGAGTGTGTGTGTATTTGCAGCCTGTGGCTTGATGAATTTGTGTGACACCTGGCCTTTATCCTGCAATCGTCTGGTGTTACTGCGTTTACGGCAAAAAGAAAAGTGACGGCAAGTAGGAGACGCTCCGTTTCACTTCAGTACAGACACTCAACCAATCAGTGGCAGCAAGAACAACAGCTCACTGATGAATAGAGCATGAAAACACTCAGAGAAATACTTTACACCGATCAAACATCTCAGAATGAGCACACAACTGGCCGTAAACTCCAGGGAATATGCCCTTGGTTTTCACTGCCGTAACACGGACTACTAATTCTCTGACTGGACGTGACACAGTAGACTATAAAGAAGTGATCAGCCAACAGTGCACAAAGAAAACATATTTAACACCGCTTTACCATCAGCAGGTTTCTACGTAACGCTCTGTAGAGGTGGAGACACCTGCTGGACCGTGGACAGGAAATAAAAGGCCGTATCTGGGCGACAGACGCCTGGTTCCATTGGCCAAAGCGGTACCGACTGAATGTGTTTACTTCTTACTTTTATTTTAAACTACACTAATTTACTCATTGGAAAATTCCATGCAATTCCCCCATGTGTAATTTTAAAGCAGGAAACCGCTAAACTGCGAGGACGGGAGGGGGGCGTCGAGGCCGAGAGACAGAAACAGCTGGCTCTCCCTCACCCACGTGGCTCCACGACAAAGGAGCTCATGCCGGAAGCAGAAAACAGAAGAGTCTTCTTTGTCTCTGACAGCGTTAAACAAACGCTTTAAAAAGGTGACTTACAAGGCAGAGACACCCCTCTCGGGAATTTTAACCCTGACACCCTGCACTTCCTGTTAAAGCACGCTCCACGGCTCAGCTGGAACGTTTATAAACAGTGCGTTTGACACAGTACATGACACGAGAAATCCAGGCCTGAGAACAGTAGGCAGTGAGCGGTTATTCACTCAGAGAAACACACACACGTCAGAGTCTGACTAATCACCTCCAAACCCCGGCTTTGAGAAGTTCCAGTAAAAATCCAAGTAAATATAATCGAATCAATATGTTCCACGCTGCCTCTGGGGTTTTAAAAAAAAGCCAAAACAGAAATTTGGAACCGAGCTCAGGTCTTCATCCAGCTCCAGATATCAGCGAATGTCAACAAGGACTTTACAAATCCCTGTTTTCCACTGTATTCATTAGGGGTGGGCGATACGGCTCTACGATAATATCATGATATTTCAGGGTGTTTTGGTGAAAACGATATTCTTGGCGATGTGAAAAACAATGAAAATAATTCTTACTTAAATTATATAATAATTAATATACAGGGCGTCGTTGACTTACGACGTTGATCCGTTCCTACGTCGCGTCGTAAACCGATTTTCAGTGCAAGTCAAAACATACGTACACACCGTACATATATAACATACTGTAAGCACTGATCCTATCCTAACACCTATCCTCCTTGGTCCCGAGCCGCGTGAACCGTGTATTCTTCCGCCGCGCCGCGCACACCACACATGAAGTTCACGTTACGACATTTACGACGCAAAACCACTTCAGTCCAAACAAGGCTTTATACAGTAAACGGGAGATGTGTCGTAACCCGAGGACCCCCTGTACTGTACAAATCTCACAATTTCAAACATTCAGAAGAAACAACGTGTAAACATTTGCTTATTTTGTAAACAACAGTAACTTCCAAAGATTTTGACATTGTATAAAAATATTTAGAATATTTCAATTTTACACCCAAACCACCTCAAACGACTGAAGTCAGGCCTCTTTTGAAGCAGATTCCACCCGTCTCTGTGCCTCAATGACTCACGTAATGAAGGCATGCCACATTACGTCTAACTGCATGACGTCATTACGTGAACAAGTCATAAATCACAATAATATTTATCGTTTAAACAACATTAGCGATATTATTGAACACGATGCGATGTGGCACAGCCCTAGTGTTCATGTTTATTTTGTAAGCGTTATTAATGATTTCACAAACACTGCCGTTACAAAAGTGCTTAGCAACTCTCTATAAACATAAACCAAAATGTTTTATAAACACAAAACAGGACAGGTTTTTACCGTACCTTTATGTTTATTGCTATTTGTGTTTTTAAGCACGGCCACAACTGCACGCAACATTAGACAAGAGACACCTGTACTGTTTATGTATATTTATATATAGATAAAATATGGCATACTTTATTACCCCCCTCTCCCCCTGTTCCTCAGCGCTCAGGACCCCCACAGAGCAGGTGTGATGTGGTGGTGGATCATTCTCAGCGCTGCAGTGACACTGACGTGGTGGTGGTGTGTTAGTGTGTGTTGTGCTGGTGTAGAGTGGATCAGACACAGCAGTGCTGCTGGAGTTTTTAAACCCCTGACTGAAAGGAGGAAGGTGACAGAGGCAAACTAAGTGTGTGATGGACTACAGTCTGTAACTCTGGAGCTGAGAGAGTAGAAACAAAGAGGTGGCTTTAAATGTTAAGGCAGATTGTTCAGTAAGGCGTTTATTGAACTCTGAATGCTGTGTAGATCATCAGCTTTTGCTGCCTCTGCCGCGCATGCGCGAACCCTCAACGTGGTTTGTGACCCAACATGGCCGCCACCATGCTCAACCATTCTGACCTTTACACTGAAAACAAAGCGAATACAGTCAGACACAGGGCGGGAGGGGGGACATACGAGGTCCTGTACTCGCCGGTCACAGCTTAAACACAGCACCGCAGCGAGGAATGAGGATTTAACCCTTCTGTGACTGTTATATTTATTTACTCCCTGTCCGAGATAAAGCCGTGTAAAACACACCATCGCTGCCAGAGAGGGGCTGTGTGTTGTTACAGTACTCTGCGTTTATACACACGCTCATTTCCATCTGTTTGCGTTGAGCCTGGGCTCTGGGGAGTGATCTAGGTGAAAGGTCACCTATAGTAGAAGCACGCGCCCAGCAATGCCCTGCGCCTGTGGAGCCATGTGCTCGCCTTGTTTTGACTCCACGGGAGCCCTTTGTTCATGAGCGGAGGAGAAACGCTCATCAGAAAAGACTGAGTGTATTTAAGGTGGCACACAATCCACTGAGCCCCGTGCACCACTTGGAGAAGTGTAGCAACAACCAGAGCCTGAACTGCACTGTGATCCAGGGCTGGTTTGAAGGAATTTACACATTCCACCTTAACATTAGCGTGGTCTCAGTGCTCAGTTTCCTTCAGAATACAGCGGACACACCGTTTAAAGGTGGACCTCAAGAGCTGCATTAGAAGCCAACCTCAGGTGAAGCACTTAAGGTGCCCTTTACAACCATGACCCTGACATTCCGATGAGACGACCTCAGATGAACCTTCGTATTTAAGGTGGAACTGAAGGTTTTCCTCAGCTGGGATCAGTAAAGTGAACGTGTATTGGTTTAAGGAGCCCTCGGCAGAACCGTGTAATTTAAGGTGGAATGCAAAGTAGTCTCAAGTTTAATACTCTCTAATGAGAACTTGTTAAAAGATTTAAGGTGGAACTGATTAATAACCCGTACAAGTGCAAAGCAAAGCTGCGGAAAGGTGGACAATGACGACATTAATGAAGTGAACTCACCCAACACGTCTGCGGACCGGTGGCGGGCGATAAAGCAGGCGTCATCCCCGTAGCACATGCCTTTCTTTAGGATGCCCTTCCGAAAGTCCTTCCCGAAGCCGCAGCTGGCCGTGACCAGGCTGTAGTCGCGGCCGTCGGTTTGAGAGAGTCCTCCGAGCACGGCCCGGGCCACGATCCGCCCGTAGGAGAGCACCGATAACATCCCCGCTCCGGTGACTCACAGCCCGGCATACAGAGCGGGGGGCTCCGGGGCTCCGCAGCGGCAACAGACGCCTCCCTCAGCCCGGCTCCACGCTCTCCTTCCCGGCCGGCTGTCCTCGCTCTCTGCCGGTGACTCAGAGCCGGTTCGGTCCGGTTGTGAACGGCTAAGTACGAAAGCTGGGTTCTGACCGTTGGAGCTGGAGTGTTAGCCGGTCTCGCGGTGCTCCGTCATAACGGACCGACCCACAGCGGCTCGCGCACAAACAAACACCACGCTGCGCGGAGGAAAGGGGACGAGAGCAGCACATACGGGTCCCTCTCGGCCCACGTCACTCTCATACGTCACAATATGGCAAGCGCTCTCACAGTGCATTGTTAAAGCTGCAGTGTGTAAGGTTTACACACTCAAACAGTCACTCACACACACACACATTCACATCTGTGGGCAATGTCACACACTCACTCAGTCACTCACACTCACACCTGTGGACAGTTTCACACAGACACTCCAGCAATGTGTGTGTCTGGACTGTGGGAGAAAACTGGAACAGAGGAAGGAAAGTCAGTCACAGACAATCACCCAGAGGAAACCCACGCAGACACAGGGAGAACACACCACACTCCACACAGACAGTCACCCGGAGGAAACCCACGCAGACACAGGGAGAACACACCACACTCCTCACAGACAGTCACCCGGAGGAAACCCACGCAGACACAGGGAGAACACACCACACTCCTCACAGACAGTCACCCGGAGGAAACCCACGCAGACACAGGGAGAACACACCACACTCCACACAGACAGTCACCCGGAGGAAACCCACGCAGACACAGGGAGAACACACCACACTCCTCACAGACAGTCACCCGGAGGAAACCCACGCAGACACAGGGAGAACACACCACACTCCTCACAGACAGTCACCCGGAGGAAACCCACGCAGACACAGGGAGAACACACCACACTCCTCACAGACAGTCACCCGGAGGAAACCCACGCAGACACAGGGAGAACACACCACACTCAACACAGACAGTCACCCGGAGGAAACCCACGCAGACACAGGGAAAACACACCACACTCCTCACAGACAGTCACCCGAAGGAAACTCACGCAGACACAGGGAGAACACACCACACTCCACACAGACAGTCACCCGGAGGAAACCCACGCAGACACAGGGAGAACACACCACACTCCTCACAGACAGTCACCCGGAGGAAACCCACGCAGACACAGGGAAAACACACCACACTCCTCACAGACAGTCACCCGGAGGAAACCCACGCAGACACAGGGAGAACACACCACACTCCTCACAGACAGTCACCCGGAGGAAACCCACGCAGACACAGGGAGAACACACCACACTCCTCACAGACAGTCACCCGGAGGAAACCCACGCAGACACAGGGAGAACACACCACACTCCTCACAGACAGTCACCCGGAGGAAACCCACGCAGACACAGGGAGAACACACCACACTCCTCACAGACACTCACCCGGAGGAAACCCACGCAGACACAGGGAGAACACACCACACTCCTCACAGACAGTCACCCGGAGGAAACCCACGCAGACACAGGGAGAACACACCACACTCCTCACAGACAGTCACCCGGAGGAAACCCACGCAGACACAGGGAGAACACACCACACTCCTCACAGACAGTCACCTCAGGAGGATCCCACCGGTCCCTTTTCATTAGCGTCTCAGAAAAAACATTCATTTTTTTTAAACAGTATTTTCATTTGTCTTCTCATTCCAGTTAATAATGTGTTTTTTCCCCTGAATTGTAAAGGGAGCTTGGTAATGAGAAAGGCACTATGTAAATATTACTTTATATTTAGTTATTATTATTATTATTTCACCCAGACTGGCCAAACTTAATTAGTGCTGCTTTAAATCATACAATAAAAAAGCATCTTACTACTTTTGTAAAGCTATTAAAACCTATTACAGATAAATAATTTCATTGTATTATTTATGAACTTGAACCCTTTGTAAAGAAGGTGTATTTTATGGGATGGTTTAGATGTTTTTATTTATTTTACAATTCACTGAATGGGTGCCAAATTTTACAGTTTACAGCACCGAGCTCCCTATGTAGTGCACATGAAATAACGGACTCTGCACTTATGTCGCTCAAATAACTTTAATGGAAAGGCATTTATATTTAATCTCGAATAAAAAATAGCCCGTCTATAACGTTTTGTGCATTATTTTTGGTATAGAATCATAATTATGTGCCCTACTAAGTGCACTAGATAGGGAGTAAGGAGCTATTTGAGACAGACCCCTAGTTCCCTCTTCCTGGAGACGGAGGGAATGGTCGCTGCTGGCGGTTGCTAAGCATGGCTGCTGTGTTTTGGATGTTTGTTATTTTCATTTATTTGAGAAAAATTGGCGCAGATTCGGACAGTTTTAACGCCACGAACCGAACCTGGCTGAACTGGACCGATTCCGAGAATGTAACGGAACAACCCATAAGAGAAACCTCAACTTTAACCGTGGTGTCGATGCCCGCAGCTTCAGCGGAGACTCCCGAACCCACAGCCGACTCCGAGTTAGCACGGGCGGCCACTGCAGCGCGGCCTTTACCGCTGTCCGGAGCTCTACCAGAACCCGTCACACAGGGTGCTTTATAAAGTCTAGAAGCTTATTAATATCAAATATCCCTTCCATTTTAAAATATGCACATGTTAGCTACATTCTGGTTGTTTTTAATTTAATTTTGCCGTCCACATTAAAAAGCTCTGAAGCCGTTTTTAATGCCACTCTTTGGGTGTGAATGATAGTCTGAAGTCTTGTGTTGGTCTTGTTCTCCAGTGTCTGAGATGTGTCCGTGTAACATCCAGACGGATCAGTGTGATATGAACTGCTGCTGTGATCCAGACTGCTCTCAGGACAGGCCTCTCTTCACCCACTGCTCGGTCCAGAAAGTCACGTGAGTCCATTAGAACCAATACTAGAATTTAGACTGTTCTGGGGCGGTTGAGAGAGTCTGCTTGTGAAACCACAGGTCCAGCCCCCGAACCCTGAGGAAGCCCAAAACTCTGAAACCAGGACTCGCCTGGTGAGGGGAAACCCCAGCCCAGAGGAACACTGCAGCTTTGTTTTTTAAAGAGATGTATTCCCCCATTTCTCCACAGTGGAACACAGTTCTGTTTCTTAACGAAACGTCTGTGACCTGCTTTGGTCCAAACCCCACGAGCCCCACAGCAGTGTTCTCCCCCTGTGTAAACAGCCCCTGTTCAGAACGCCCGCTTTCAGCACCTGTTCCTTTAAATGATAATGAGCCGCTCGCTGTTCACCCCGACCCCGAGCGCACAGCAGTGAGGAGCGAGGAGCAGAAGCTCTGGTTTTTAGCCGTTTTCACTCTGTTCTCTTTCTTCTCCGTTTTTACTCAGTGCTCTTATTTCTCCGCGCTCGTTGTGTCTGTTTTACTGAGTTTAACCTCGTCTTTGTGCTCTCACATAAACACGGGTGCAGTGATTGGACAGACTCAGACGAGGGGGCGGGGCCATTCTAAAGTCTCTGCTGAATCAGAAAACTTACTGGATGGTCTTGTTTCACAGTGTGTGTGTTGGAGGGCTCTAGATCCATGCACATAATTTGTCTCCTTTAAGCGAGAGCCTGCCTCACTCCCCACAGAACTCACCAGTGTTTGAGATCCTCAGAGTGTGAGACGTCCTCTTGCTTTAGGGCAAGGGTGTCCTGTTCCTGCAGTTTGGAGTTTCCCCTCGTTAATGGAGTCCCAGTTTCCAAGTTTCAGAGTTCCTCTGGGTTCGGAGTGCAGGTAGCACAGGTGTGGTGCCCCCAGATCTTGATACTAACAGCTTTATGGCTTAAGTCTAACGTTAACCACACAGTGTTCAAAACAAGTACACAACACTTCATACCTTATGTATAAATAAATATAGTAAATACATCTGTAAAAAGGATCTGAATTCTTCACCATGTTGTAGCTTTGAAAATATCGAACCTTTATCCTCACATTCACTGCAGTGTGTGTGTGTGTGTGTGTGTGTGTGTGTTTTCAGTGGCGACCCGAGACTGTGCAGCCAGGACGCAGCTGTTTACTCCCTCAGCACTACGTCAGACTCTTTATCGCAGGTTCAGACCTCAGTCCAGAGAGAGGTCAACCCTGATGTCTTCTGTTTACAATCAGCAAACTGTAAGTGCCTCAACGAACGTGGAGCAAGGAGAAACAGAGTTCGAGTTAAAGTAGAGTTCCACCACACCATTCACCGACAGTGGGCTGTCCTCTAATCAGCGTCTCATCACTGTCACCTCCTTGTTTCTACAGTCTGTCCACTCTCTCAGCTCCACTGACCACACAGGAGCACTCTGTAGTCCTTCTGTTACTCTGCATACTTCGTTACCCCCCTCTCCCCCTGTTCCTCAGCGCTCAGGACCCCCACAGAGCAGGTGTGATGTGGTGGTGGATCATTCTCAGCGCTGCAGTGACACTGACGTGGTGGTGGTGTGTTAGTGTGTGTTGTGCTGGTGTAGAGTGGATCAGACACAGCAGTGCTGCTGGAGTTTTTAAACCCCTCAGTGTCACCGCTGGACAGTAAGGGTGCATTGCAGTGACTGATCCACTCACACCTGCTCTGTGGGAGTCCTGGGTGCTGAGGAACAGGGAGGAGATGGGGGTAACGAAGTATGCAGAGCAACAGATGGACTGCAGTCTGTGATTGTAGAACTACAGAGTGCTGCTGTGTGGTCAGTGGAGCTGAGAGAGTGGACAGTGAGTGGAGAAACCAGGAGGTGATGTTAATGTTAGAAATAACGTGTGGAGCTTAGAGATTGTAGAATAACACACACTACATTCTAATCCTGTGTTACGTGGGGTGAGTCTTTATTGGGTTAAAGTGTAGGTCTCTGTTGTGCTTGTGGTTCTAGATAAACAGGGCCTGTCCTTCGTGACTCCGAACACTCCCACTGCGATGAACTTCGATGATCTCTTCACTCGCTTCGTGGGGCTTTTCTTCGGAAGCTCTGGAGCGGCGGTCAGTGCTTTACAGGCTCCGGCTCAGGGAAACTCTCCGGGATACCTGGTAACCTTCTGCTCCTTTCAGACTAACGCTCGTGTCTAAGAGTCGGCCCAAACTGCTGTGTTTATGGACAAACGGCTCCAAACCTGCACCACACGGTTTAACCATTTCCATTCCTCATCACACAGTTAATTCATCAACTAACGACTGAGACTGAGCATTATCGTTAATTAGTTTAGTTCATAGGGACAATACACAACAACACACACCAGGGTTTCACTGTGTAAATGGGTCCGATTTGCTCAGATGCTCAGAACAAGGCTTTTAACATGTGTGGCATTTGACAAAGCTTTGTTTGCGTTCAGTTTGGAGACGTCATCCAAACAGAAGACGAGGCCGGTCAGCGGAGCTACTTCAGACTTCCCTCAGCGGCCGGGACGGCGAACTGCTTAGACTCAAACCCCGCAGGTGCAGAACACATTCAGGTTCATTATCCTGGCACCCTTATTTACCAGCTGTAATTTAAATACATGAATGTATGGATAGGACCTAATTACACAGTGGAGGACTGTAAATAGTACAGCTATGCAGTATACAGCCAACGAGCTAATGCACACTTAGCTGAATCTGTGTTAGCACTGAACACAGCAGTGCTGTTGAATCAACATCTTTAGCTTAGAGCCATGAGGAAAGATCACACAGTAACGTATTCATCTTGAAGAGAATGGCAGAATAACAATGTATTTTTACACTCTGTGGTATCTACTAGGAATTTAAATAGTAACAACATAGAGTTATTTAGTGTCTATTAGGAACTAGTCAGCGTTCCCTGTAGCGTGTGCTGTAATTTAATCAGTGTGTACTGTGTATGCCTTGGTTATTAACTGTGAAACCCTCAGTACCTCTCCGGAGTTACTCAGTCGGCGCGGCTGGCTGTGTGTTCTCAGCTTTTCTGCAGGATCAGAAGAGCAAGTGTGTGAGGAGTTTTGCTTTGGCTCAGGACTGCACCACGTTACAGGCTTTGAACTTAAAGACCTACATCAACTTTCACGTTTTCTCAGTGAGTGGGAACCGTCTCAGTAACTCACAGACACTCAGCTTCTGAATCCTTAAACTCCCAGAAGAAAACGATGAATGTGTTTGTTCTGAGGAAGTGTGTGTTCAGTTGTATTGCTTTAAGTAAAGTATGAACTTATGACCATTTTTAATGTGTTTCCTCCTTTGTTTGTTTGTTTGTTTGTTTTGCAGGGGAAGGACACAGAAGCTAATGTAAGAAAACTATTTTGTTATACACCACTCACTCAAAACCCATCAGTGCTTGTTTAGAGTTTTTAGTGCATGAGTTTAGCACAGTGAGAGCAATTGAGTGTCATCTGCAGTTTATGTACATTACTGTGTTCATCTGGAGCCCACCAACCCACACACTGTGAAACAAGAGTCAGTTCTCTGTGCACCGCCCGAGTCTGAAAACACAGCACAAAACGAGCCGCTCAGATTCTGCTCTGTTTCTGACGTCAAGTGCAGAGACTTTAGAATGACCCCGCCCCCTCGTCTGAGTCTGTCCAATCACAGCGCTGGACCCGCGTTTATGTGAGAGCACAAAGACGAGGTTAAACTCAGTAAAACAGACACAACGAGCGCGGAGAAATAAGAGCACTGAGTAAAAACGGAGAAGAAAGAGAACAGAGTGAAAACGGCTAAAGACCAGAGCTTCTGCTCCTGGTCATTTTTGATAGTTTCTATGGGTCAGTTTGTCCTGGTTGCCCAATTTCCAAATGATGTGCGAGCAGAAGGAACCATGAAGAAACAGGGATCCCACACGGTGTCTTGGAGAGATGAACTGCTCTTGTGTTTTGTCAAGAACAAATAGATTGACCCTGAAAGTCATGCAGTGTCTACTTGGTTTATACAGGGACTGAGAAGCTGGAAGTTGATCAGATCCTGTCCAAGAGCGTTTCCGTCGGCCTGACATGCTTTGGAAACTGAAGAAACTGAATCCACGTAATCCCGTGCTCTCTGGACGGCCTTCCTTTCTTTCCTCAGAGCTAAAATTGCGCAGTGTTCAGGCCATCGCCATCTGAGCCAGGCCTCACAGCAGGAGAGCTGCAGCTAACGCAACGAGCGACCTGATCCGAGTGCGATTAGCTGTCTGGGATTAGCCCTGTGTCTATGTGACTGATACAGGATGTGTGTGTGTGTGTGTGTGTGTGTCTCAGCTGGTGTCTGTGGGGGTGGAGGCTGTTACTGTACAGTCATTGGACGGCACACAGACGGAAACAGCTGCTGATTCTGCTTTAGAGCCCACGTTCCTGCGGCCTGCTGAAGTATGCAACCAGGTGGTGCTGCAGGTGAGAGGAAGCCGTATTTATGCTGAGTATAACCCGAATATCCATTTTAGCCAACTGGCCACTTTATTAGAAACCCTTCTTTTCTTCTATCTGTCCTTGGGACACACAGCTGAGACCTGCCACTTTATAAACTCCACTTACTTCATCATCAGCCGTCTCCAGGTCTGTTTTGATAGTTAAAGGAACAGTAGGTCGTATTTTTACTTTAAAAATACAGCTTCAAAATCATTGTGGTGCTCCAATGTTCGGTAACATGGAGAACAGAACCTCTATTGGTGCTACTCCAGGCTCAGCACTGCAGAAACTGCACTATGTAACTTTTAGAGGCGGGTAGGTAACCAACTCCCTCTCTCCAGAGAACGATTACCGAGGCAGGCCTAACACAAACCGTGGACACTGAATGTACATAAATAATAAAATCAAAATTACATTCAAAGGACATTTGTAAACTGAATGCCAGGGGTTTGTGAGGTTGATGTAGTCCTCTCTCGTCTGATGTATGTCTGATCTGTTCCAGGTGAAGTACAGCGTCGTGTACGGTGACGTCGGTCAGATTGTGAGAGTGACTGCATCGTTTGTGCTGGGTGCTGTGAACAGTGCCATGCTGCCGATCCAGCAGGATTTCCAAATAGCCTTTGCTCAGGTACGAGTTCACACCCGACAGTGTGTTTGGGAAAGGGAATCAACCCTAGACATTTACAGCATTTAGCAGACGCTCTCCTCTCCAGAGCGACTCACAGAGCTGCTGAGTGTTCAGACGGAGTGTGTGTCCTCGCTCGTACACACAGGTACGAGTCCGAACTCCCTCAGCTCAGACGCTGCTGGAACAAGGGCCAGTGCTGATCCAGAGAAACAACAACACGTAGTTAGTGCAGCACACAGCGTCTGGTCAGTGGAAGGAAGTTAGCTCCATATAAGTTTAAGGCCTGTTACAGTGTGCACTTAGATTAGTGTGTCACAGAGAGGGGTGTTCAGTCTGCGTGTGAAGACCGTGAGAGAGTCTGGTGTTGGAAGCCAGTAGAAGTTTGTTCCACCGTCTGGGCGCCAGGACGGAGAAGAGTCTCGACGCTAGTCCTCCATGTTTCTTTAGCGACAGCGGGTGGAGTCGAGCTGTACTTGAAGCAGGAAGGGCTCGAGGTGCAGTCCGACTCTTGACCTCTGGTCTGTTCTTGGCTTCGTAGGCAGCGTGAGAGTTTTAAACCTGATGCGGGCAGCTACAGGACACCAGTGAACAGAGCGAGTACACCACATAGTCAAACCAAGACCTCCAAGTACCACACACACACACACACACAAAACATGTACACAGCATGTTTGTGCAGTGGAAGAGATGAGGTCAGTGATCATTAAACACAGATCTGGCTCAGCATCCATTTTGTTCTGGTACTTGGTCTTGTTTATCATCCCTTTAGTAACCGATAAACCACATCCTTCACCATGTTTTTTATTGTTTACCTGCTTTTGCAATCTTCAAACAAGCATTGCAAGATGTCTCTTGGGATTTGGAAACTGACAGCGGTATATTTTAATGTGGAAGTGCACTGCTTCAGAGCTTATGTTGACATTTTCCCTTGTGGTATTTGACGGCCGGCCTAGAAGAGGCATTTTCTCTTAGTGAGTGACTCCTAATGTTGAAAGGCGCGAGTAGGAACTGTTAGTTCCACTGTATTTCACAGAGAGAACTTAAGGTGGCGCCACTACACCGTCTGTTGTTAGTTCAGCTATATTTCACATTCCAGTTTGTGAACTAAATTTGGAACCGTTCGGCTCATTTCCACCGACACAAAGTGGTTCCTGAACCAGAAAAATACATTCACAGCTGGAACCAAAGAGCAGTAGGTTCTTCAGCGCGAACCGTGGCTGAATAATAGGAAATAAGACAGGAAAACGCTCCGTTTGTGTGTGTTTCTGGGGCTGTGTTTGACTCTGCGCTAGTTACGTTTCTCCGCCGTTCACAAACTCAGCAGGACGCCTCTGAACTCTACAACATTTACACAGTTGTATCTCACAGAGAGAGGAGCACTGCTGAATTTGTCTTATTTCACGAGTGTGTCTTTGTGGTGGGGGGACATTTTGTGGCGTTAATGTGTTTATAAAACTCCAAACAACAGCCTCCTTTAACTTAGTGTTTTACTTTAAACCAGTTACAATGAATTAATAAGTCACTGTAATTCTTAAAATCAACAAAGGTTCTTGGTCGTCTTTGTTCTTTGGTGGTGGATCGTCTAGTGTTTATTGTTAAATAAAATAAAGAAGAAAAACCCTGATGTCGGTGTTATATTAGGAACAAAACGTTGTGCTCCTTTTGTCTTTTCTGTATTTATTACCTGCTCCATATTTTCTGTAAAACACAAAGACATTGATATGAAGCACCAACGCTTCTCCAGACCTTTCAATGACAAGGAGGTGTATGTTGGGCTTTTCCTGCTTTTGAAATGCCACAAACACCTCTGTGACAGCAGTTAAAGGGCTAACTGTGGTCCGGCAAAACTGGGCTTGACTACTTCTCTTTGATTTTTAATTTGATTTAAACCCAACTATGAAAGTTCTGAAACAGACTGTAATTTACACATCGATTTGTCTGATGTCATGTGACGTACCACCTCATTAATCTTCGTTTCTCCAGTAACACCTCTACCACCCCTGCCCTACACTAATCAGCTCTGTGTTACTGTTCACAGGAGGCCAGGAAAGCTGCGACTCTCAGATCCAGTGGAAATCCTGGTTATGTGCTGGGGCTTCCCCTTGTGGCAGGAGTGAGAACTGCACAATATCCTTTTACTGCAAACTCCTCTCATAGCTTTCAGGGTGCTGTTGGGTAGGTTTCATTACTGAAGCTCCAAAACCAGTGGCACAACCAGGTCATCGAGCTTGTGGCATGTGAACGTAGCGGCGGTGCTGGTGCGAGCAGCAGTTACGAGTGTGTGAAAGTTCTCAGGAGAACACAGACTCATACAGATATCTGTTTAAAGATAATGGATTCCTACCCACCTCTGACTAACCGTAGCTGAGTATCTGCGTTTGGAAGAAGGTTCATTTTCATGTTGGCCACTGATTAAAGAAGAATTCGCACCTTCATTTGGTTCCTTAACCGCTGCGTCACAGGGATTATTCAAAGCTCTAACCCCGAGAGTTCCCTCACTGTTCTCCAGAGCTCTGCTGATCAGGACTGTGTGTTCGGTTCTCCTCAGAGGTCTCCGGTCCTGTTTGGGAAAGGGGTGCTGTCAGGCTGTACCTTCAGGTAGGAGTCTGTAAATGTACCTGAGCTTTGGAGGAGTGACAGACATGAGGCCAGAGACGCTGAGATATAGAAGCTCAGGGGTGGCGTCAAAAGAGGTTCTAAAGTTCTGAGAACCAAAAACAAGGAATCCATAACCAGTAAATGTCATTTTAAAATTGAGAAAACTCTCATTAATATTGAGTTATAAAAACAAATGAACGAAAAAAGAATATTTCTGTGTTTAACGGACTATTTTAAGTTTAATATTTTTGAAGAATCCGTTTTCACTTTCATTCCCAGGAGTTTCTCGAGTTTGACTTTTGACAGGGGGCGGGGTCTAGACAGTCACTGGCTGCTGAAGTTAGTGCCTTGTGAAAGTGTTCGGCCCCTTGAACTTTTCAACCTTTTGCCACATTTCAGTGGGGTGTGGAATATTATTCACCCCTTTACTTTCAGTGCAGCAACTCACTCCAGAAGTTCAGTGAAGATCTCTGAATGATCCAGTGTTGTCCCAAATGACTGATGATGATAAATAGAGTCCACCTGTGTGTAATCAATTCTCCGTATAACTGCACCTGCTCTGTGATAGTCTCAGGGTTCTGTTCAAAGCGCAGAGAGCATCGTGAAGACCAAGGAACACACCAGGCAGGTCCCAGATGCTGTTGTGGAGAAGTTTAAAGCTGGATTTGGATACAAAAAGATTTCCCAAGTTTTAAACCTCCCAAGGAGCACTGTGCAAGCAATCATATAGAAATGGAAGGAGTATCAGACCACTGCAAATCTACCAAGACCCGGCCGTCCCTCTAAACTTTCATCTCGAACAAGGAGAAGACTGATCAGAGCTGCAGCCAAGAGGCCCATGATCACTCTGGATGAACTGCAGAGATCTACAGCTGAGGTGGGAGAGTCTGTCCATAGGACAACAATCAGTCGTACACTGCACAGATCTGGCCTTTATGGAAGAGTGGCAAGAAAAAAGCCATTTCTCAAAGATATCCATAAAAAGTCTCGTTTAAAGTTGGCCACAAGCCACTGGGAGACCCACCAAACGTGGAAGAAGGTGCTCTGGTCAGATGAAACCAAAATCCAACTGTAAAAGCAACACAGCTCATCACACCATCCCCACTGTCAATCATGGTGGTGGCAGCATCATGGTTTGGGTCTGCTTTTCGTCAGCAGGGACAGGGAAGATGGTCAAAATTGATGGGAAGATGGATGGGGCCAAATACAGGACCATTCTGGAAGAAAACCTGGAGTCTGAAAGAGACCTGAGACTGGGACGGAGATTTATCTTCCAACAAGACAATGATCCAAAACATAAAGCCAAATCTACAATAGAATGGTTCACAAATAAACGTATCCAGGTGTTGGAACGGCCAAGTCAAAGTCCAGACCTGAAAACAATCGAGAATCTGTGGAAAGAGCTGAAAACTGCTGTTCAAACGCTCTCCATCCAACCTCACTGAGCTCCAGCTGTTTTGAAAGGAAGAATGGGCAAGAATTTCAGTCTCTGGATGTGCAAAACTGACAGAGACACACCCCAAGCGACTTGCAGCTGTAATTGCAGCAAAAGGTGGCGCTACAAAGTATTAATGCTAGGGGCCGAATAATATCACACACCCCACTTTATAGTTTTTTATTTGTTAAAGTTTGACACATAAATTTCATTCCACTTCACGATTGTGTCCCACTTGTTGATTCTTCACAAAAAATTACAATGTTATATCTTTGTGTTTGAAGCCTGAAATGTGGCAAAAGGTCGAAAAGTTCAAGGGGGCGAATACTTTCGTAAGGCACTGTAAGTCCCGCCCACGCAGCCGATTCTGCACACCCCGCTACGTCAGCGAGAGCGCGCCAATCTGACCCCGACTGGAAAAAAATGACCAGCAAACACTGGTAAACTATCAACTGTTTAACGGCTGTCTTTTATTAATGCAGAGTTCGACAGAGGCTTAGAGTCATGTTCCAATCAGGGTTAGGGTGTGGAGAATAGGCTGTGTGGGCGGGGCTTAACTTCAGCAGCCAATGACTCTCTAGATCCCGCCCTCCCTCGTCAAAATCTAAAGCGAGAAACCTGGAGGCGAAAGCGAGACTCAGAGAAACGTGAGAAAAGGAATGAAAATAAAAACAGATTCTTCAAGAACATTAAACTCATAAGACGAGTAAATACAGAAATATTCTCGTTACAAACCTGTTTTTATAGCTTTCAATATCAATGAGAGCTTTCTCAATTACAAAACATTGCTGTTGGATTCTGTTTTCTTTGGTTCTCAGAACTTTAGAACCCTATTATGACGCCGTACTCAGGCCTCGGTGTGGTCTTAATTTTCCCCTTAATTCAGTGCTACGCTTTTAATTGAGATGAAAAATGCTGCTGTTGTATTTCAGCAAACACCCATCTGCTAACGATCTCCCTGGTTTCATGTTCGTCAGATCATTACGATGATTTAATTAACCATGTCCCTGCCGTATGAAGTAATGATGCTAATGGAGGATTAAAAGGTGTGTGTCATGCGTACGTCCCTCTGCAGGTTGGAGGATGGAGCCAATTGCTCGTTAGTGTCTGAAGTCATTTTAGGACGACTGAAAGGCCAGAGTTCTCCAGACTATGTGGCATCCTTTGGGAACTCTCTGCCTCAAAACCCCATGGACTGGGTGCCCATAGAGAACCAGACCACAGCGACGGTAATCAGCTTCACCAACACCGCCTCAAATCAACAGCTTTCAAGAGACGTTACATCACACACTGACTTCACGGATCACTGTACAGTTGTGAGTTAATCATAAGAGAGGGTTCAGATCGGGTTAAGAACGTTGGCTCGGTGTTTGCCACAATGTTGTTGTTTACTCACAGTTTAAAAGAAGTTAAAAGACGTTCTGGAAGTGAAGGTTTGATTTTTCTTCACCACAGTTCCTCAAAATGTGGTATTTGTAACATTCCCTCAGACACAAACAGTCTCAGAGTCTGCTGTGACACAGAAGTGTGTTTTTGAGCAACAGGAAACTGCCCTGGAGCCGCGTTTCTCAAGAGTCAGCAGAAAGCTCCTGAGGCTTAAGGACACTGTTTTAAAGATATGCCACAGAATTAGTTTTTAACACGATAAATGAATTCAAACTTCACTCCAAAACACAACACCACCTCACGCTCATCACAGTTAGACAGAGAGTCTCTTACAGGCAGAGGATTCTTATTTAACTTTATTCTTGGTGTTGTTTAGGGCTCGCAGGGCTGCAGTATTCCTCTGTCCTATCATCTGCAAGTGAAATGGACCAAGTACGGGACCCTGGTGAACCCCCAAGCGCAGATTGTGAACGTCATGGAAATAATCAAATTTAACACCAGCACTTTAGTGAGTCCAGCCTGGTTTTACTTTCCTCAGCACGACTGTGTGTGACACTGTCTACAGGGGTGTGTCACTGAGTGTGTGAGTGATAGGGTGAGTGTGTGTGTGTGACTGGGTGTGTGTGGAACACTGTCCACAGGTGTGAGTGAATGGGTGAATGTGTGAGTGACTGGGTGAATGGGTGAGTGTGTGACACTGTCCACAGGGGTGTGTGTGTGTGTGTGTGTGTGACTGAGTGTTAGCCAGTCTGTAATCAGATGTTAGTGTTGTGCTGAAATGTCTGTGTTAGCAGCAGTTCCCTCTCAGCTGCAGCACTGTGTGATTGGAGGAGTTCTAGATGATTTTTTTTATAAGTAGCTGGTTTAACTAAACGTTCCCTTTCCCTCCCCCAGCCTTCCTCCTCCTCCTCGAGCGGAGCCAACATCATCTCCGTCACCAGCTCCGTGAGTTTTCTAGATGTTTCTGCTTCTGCGAGTCCAGGCTTCAGAGCCCCACCCACCATCAACGCCAAGCTGCCCTTCGACTTCTTCTTCCCTTTTGTGTAAACAGCTGGACACATCAGCATCTCAGGACCGCTGCTGCTCTTACGCGGTCAGACCTGAGGGTGGTGCAGTGCGGTGGGTAACGCTGCCGTGAGGGGTCTGACTCCCAGCTGAGTCCCAGTGTCAGACTCCTAACATCCGCGACACGATTCAGACTTGAAGTCACTCTGGAGGAGTGTGTGTGGGAGACACTGATCAGCCACAACATTAAAACCACGATGATCTGGTTACAGCGCCCCCCTGTGGGGGAGGGGTTTAACCCAGGAGCAAATCAACAATCGGTTCTTGAAGTTGATGATGGAAGCAGGAGAAATGTATCTGAGCACCACACGAGAGGTCAGAGCGTATCGAATCTGTCGTGTGGGGTGTTCCTGGTGTGCAGCGGTCCGCACCTGCGCCTCGTGACCGGTGACGGCGCTCTCTGATGCGTGAGGGGAGTACAGGGGTCGGCACCGTGTGCTGCAGTAGCTCCTCTGTGGGATGGGACCAGTCCATTTTAGACGTTTAAAAGCAGTCAGTGATTGTAAACCCGTGGCTGATCCGTGTAAATACTGCATTAATCTGAGTGATCTGTAAACACTGAACCTGCTCATAGTGTTTTGTACATTTCTCTTTATTTTTAAAAGACATTTCTCAGTTGTAATAAAGGATTGTGTTTGATTTGCTTCACAGAACGTAACGTCACGTTTACACAGTGTACATCGAGGTGAACTCCACAGAAATGCTGAAGAATTCAAGTCGTAAAGAAAAACAAGGCACATAATTACGCAGTTATAAAGCCTTTGAATAATTCCTTGAATTCCCTTCCTGTCGTCTTCCTGAGGCTAGCTTTAAAGCTGTAGTTTAAAATGCGAAGGTGGAACCATGTGGATTATCACGAGTTCTTCACCTCTCACAATCAAAGGCCACAGTCGGTTTAATGTTTACCTCACGGAACAGCGCTGAGCTGCTTCACTACAACAGACTGACTGAGAGGCAGCAGATAATATCACGTCTATAACACGATGGAGGTCCTTTTTCTTTAGTGATTTATATCAATTCTGACCTAATCTATGAGTGGAGCTGTCCTCCACTGGCCTCCATTCACATTAAACTGAATCACTCAGAGTGGCCTTGTGTATTCTCTGTGGGGGGGTGGGGGTGTGTGTGTGTGAGGAACTCTGGAGGATGGAGAGTGTATTGATTAGTGGTCAATACTGTGCTGTTTTAAAATTCCTTGCAGCCTGCTGAGCTCCTGCTCCTGAAAAAAACAAAATACAAACACCATTAGGGTCCTCATTAAAACACACTTCAGCTTCTCTCTCTCTCTCTCTCTCTCTCTCTCTCTCAGAGCACAGATGAAGTCAGCTGTTCTCGCCAGTGATTATTCTTCACCTTATAAAACACGTTATACTGACACCTAGTGGTCTGAATGTGAGAGCAGTGAGGAGCAGAAGCTCTGGTTTTTAGCCGTTTTCACTCTGTTCTCTTTCTTCTCCGTTTTTACTCAGTGCTCTTATTTCTCCGCGCTCGTTGTGTCTGTTTCGCTGAGTTTAACCTGGTCTTTGCTTTGTCTCCACACGAGTCTCATGAAAACACCAGGTATCAGAGACATGACACGGACTATGTTAAATTAAATTTTCCTCTGCTGCAGAAACAGATTCAAAATGAACACGGGGGCTGTGTAACAGTAGCTCAGTCTACACTGTAAACTTGTGGTCCTTACCAGTCTGGATTTCTGTTCCTGGAGCTCGCTGACTTGCTCCACGAGACGATCGTTGCTCTCATGCAGTTTCTGGAGTTTGTGATGAGCTCGGTTCTCCACTGTCACTAGAATACCTGCAGGAGAGAGAGAGAGAGAGAGAGAGAGATCTCATGAGTGTGCCCCTGTGCACAAAGCAAGGTTCATGAATGAGGACATCATCAGAACACAGAAAAGAGCAGCTCTTCAGTGGCACTTTGCTTCCAGTCTGAAATATCAGAGGTAACGTAGTTCACTTTAGGGATTCATAAGCCTTTAAAAGTGTACCACAATCATACATTATCACCCACTGCTAACTGTGACACGAGGCTGACTTCTGCTCTTATTTGGTAACATTTAGTTTGAAACGTCCAGTTCCACCTTAGGTTTAGCAGCAGCCGCGGGGCCGGAGTGTAATGGCTTCAGCAGTAAACGAGGAACTGGAAATTCAGAGCCATCAGGAAACTATTAGCAGTGTTTTCAGCTCGTTCTGAAGTAAAAGCCACAATCCACTGAAACTACATTAAACTCAGAGAATACACTGGGGATCAAAGGGTTTAAAGGAGAAAATACTGACATCTGTGGGTTTCTTTGGGCGCTGCACAGCATCTCGCCGCTGATTCACCTCCGTTTGGTGTGTGTCTCTGAAAACACTCCCCCCTCGACCCTAACCCTCTTTCCCAAAAACAACTGAGACGCCCACCCCTAGGCAAAATGGAGGGGTAAGGAAAGTGGTAGGGGCAAGAGGACTCACACTTACCCTCTCTTCTCATGTGGGAAGGCTTTACGCTTGAACATAGCTGTGAGGTTCTGATGGCATTCAGCCACGGGACATTTAATGAGGTCAAGTACTGAGGTTAGGAATTATAAGGGGTGTCCACAAACATTTGGACACAGTGTTCTTTTGTTTTGTGTCTTAAATTAATTGTTTCTATTTTTCCATTGCCATTGGCTTTGGAGGAGTAAAGCGTACCGTTGATGATCCTGGCCACTCTCCACAGCCTGAGCAGGATCAGGAACCCCATGCCATCAAACGCATCCTCATTGGAGATGTACACGATGTCCAGGATGAAGGACACCACCACCACGATCCCATCAAACACCTCAAACTTGTGTTTGAAGAACTCCAGCCGAAAGGCGAACAGCTTCGCCGCCAGCTCCACCATGAAGAAGGTGAGCAGAGCCAGGCTCAGGTAGTGGAACACCTTTAGGGCGACAGAGGGGGGGGGGGGGTCAGACACAGCAGTGTCATGAGGGAGGAGTGTCTCAGAGAGTGGACACAGGGTTTAAAAACAGGGGAAGGGGGCAAAGTATGCAGAGCAACAGGTGGACTACAGTCTGTAAGTGTAGAAATGCTAAAATGCTGACTGTGTTGTGTTTACAGTGTCACATTGAAAGCGGTGATTTGTAAAAGAAAGTCTTGAATCATGTAACACTCCTACAACAGTTTCACAAACGATGAGAACAAAGCAGCTGGGCTTTTCCTCTGGGGTTCGGTTCTGAGCCGGTGGACGATCAGAGATCCACAGATCACACACCGCTCTGCCTCTCACCTGAGGAGCGATGTGGTGCTCGTCCGCTTTGATGATGGAGAGGTCAATCAGCAGCTCACACAGAACAAAAAGAGCGTCCAAGATCACCAGACACACCACTGCTATCTAGAACCCACAAGAACACGGGTTAATCCAATTTTCATGCCATTTCTTATGTAAACATTCAGCAAATATATAACACACACACATAAACACGAACACACACACACACACACGCATACACACAAGGAAAAACAAACACACACTGAAAAACAAACACACACATGAACACACACGCACAAGGAAAAATGAACACACACACATGAACACGCACGCACACACACACACACACACACACACACACATGGAAAAACAAACACACACATTCCAGTCCCAAGGTCAGGTCTCTAAACTCTGAGCACCACTTGTGCACTTTTTAAATATTATTATTATTATTATTATTATTAAATATGACTGAAACGTGAGTGTATAACTGTTGGGTGCTCTCCTTCACTGAGAAGATTCTCTCTCCTGTTAGTGACTCCCCCCAAACATTGGGGGGGGGGGGGGTTTAGTGTGACACCTACTTTCCCCCAGAAACGTGAGGTGGAGAGAGACGTGGCTAAAACGACTCTCTCTCTCTGACGTCTGGTTACGGATGGCTGGGGCATCACCCTGGAATAACACTAACGACTGGTACCTGGAACTTCTCGGAGGCGAAGAGCCTCTTCAGGGACTCTCTGATGTTCCGCGGGGGTGGGATGGGCTCTTTGGCCGGCTCCAGCTCCACAGTGTTGACGTGAAGTTCCTCATATCGCCTTATGGTGACGCTGTGGTGCTCGTCCCCCACCGCAGTGAAGAACCTCAGGGCACGACGAGGCATTGTCCCTGAGGAGCCCACCACAGAGAGAGGGTTTACTACTCAACAGACAGTTCAAAGTTTATAGTTTGTTACTTTATTAATCCCCCTGGGGAAATAGAAGGTATGCGTTTAAACACCCCCCACAACCACACACACACACACACACAACCACACACACACACACACACAACCACACACACACAGAGCACCTGTGGATGTTGAGAGAGGAGACAGTGCTGTTCCCTGAATTTTCCTGTGGGTCCTGGGTATAGAACCAGCAATCTTCCGGTCCCAAGCCTGACTCTAGCTGGTGGGTCCACTGCAGACACAGGTGTTCTGATACACACACACACTTTCTATAATCTCTATGAGGCTCTCTGTAGCCCCATGAGGCCAAAGGCATCATGAGGAACAGAGACAGAGACGCCCTGGACGTGCCGCTGTGACTATGATTATCTTTACACTGTGCTGCTGCTCTGTGACGCACCACTGACTCTGGAGCGTTGGGACCAGAATGATCCAGACAGAGGAGAACAGGGTGGTCCACATTTCAGCTCCAGCACTCAGAGATTCACTAACTGCACCCTCACACACCTGCTACTGTACACACCTGAGAGCTCCGCACGCGATAAAGACAAAGCACCGCCACATAGAAACCTGTCCGACTGGTCCTGCTGCTCTGGGGCCTGGCATTACCCTCCGTCTCTACCTGTCTTACACTCCACAGTCTTCAGAGAGCAGTGGACCAGAAATGCAGAATTTATGATGAGTCACTTCTGTTCAGCTTCTTCATATTTTATAATACGATGTGTTACAACATCAGCAGCGCTGGCTCAGAGATACGGAGCAACAGAAACCTGCTCGCCCTGAGTGAAGGGAAGGATCCAGGATCATTAACGTCGAGAAATGTGCATCTAAACATTCATTAGTTCATTGTCTGTAACGCTTACCCAGTTCAGGGCGGCGGTGGGTCCAGAGCCTGGAGGGGGCGACAGTCCTTCACAGGACGACACACACTTACACATTCACTCACAAACTCACACTTACGGACAGTTTTGAGTTTCCAATCCACCCACCAACGTGTGTTTTTGGCGCGTGGGAGGAAACCAGAGCACCCGGAGGAAACCCACGCAGACACAGAGAGAACACACCACGCTCCTCACAGACAGTCACCCGGAGGAAACCCACGCAGACACAGGGAGAACACACCACACTCCTCACAGACAGTCACCCGGAGGAAACCCACGCAGACACAGGGAGAACACACCACGCTCCTCACAGACAGTCACCCGGAGGAAACCCACACAGACACAGAGAGAACACACCACGCTCCTCACAGACAGTCACCCGGAGGAAACCCACACAGACACAGGGAGAACACACCACACTCCTCACAGACAGTCACCCGGAGGAAACCCACACAGACACAGAGAGAACACACCACGCTCCTCACAGACAGTCACCCGGAGGAAACCCACGCAGACACAGGGAGAACACACCACACTCCTCACAGACAGTCACCCGGAGGAAACCCACGCAGACACAGGGAGAACACACCACGCTCCTCACAGACAGTCACCCGGAGGAAACCCACACAGACACAGAGAGAACACACCACGCTCCTCACAGACAGTCACCCGGAGGAAACCCACGCAGACACAGGGAGAACACACCACGCTCCTCACAGACAGTCACCCAGAGGAAACCCACGCAGACACAGGGAGAACACACCACTCTCCTCACAGACAGTCACCCAGAGGAAACCCACACAGACACAGGGAGAACACACCACACTCCTCACAGACAGTCACCCGGAGGAAACCCACACAGACACAGGGAGAACACACCACGCTCCTCACAGACAGTCACCCGGAGGAAACTCACACAGACACAGGGAGAACACACCACGCTCCTCACAGACAGTCACCCGGAGGAAACCCACGCAGACACAGGGAGAACACACCACACTCCTCACAGACAGTCACCCAGAGGAAACCCACGCAGACACAGGGAGAACACACCACACTCCTCACAGACAGTCACCCAGAGGAAACCCACACAGACACAGGGAGAACACACCACACTCCTCACAGACAGTCACCCGGAGGAAACCCACGCAGACACAGGGAGAACACACCACACTCCTCACAGACAGTCACCCGGAGGAAACCCACACAGACACAGAGAGAACACACCACGCTCCTCACAGACAGTCACCCGGAGGAAACCCACACAGACACAGGGAGAACACACCACACTCCTCACAGACAGTCACCCGGAGGAAACCCACACAGACACAGAGAGAACACACCACGCTCCTCACAGACAGTCACCCGGAGGAAACCCACGCAGACACAGGGAGAACACACCACACTCCTCACAGACAGTCACCCGGAGGAAACCCACGCAGACACAGGGAGAACACACCACGCTCCTCACAGACAGTCACCCGGAGGAAACCCACACAGACACAGAGAGAACACACCACGCTCCTCACAGACAGTCACCCGGAGGAAACCCACACAGACACAGGGAGAACACACCACACTCCTCACAGACAGTCACCCGGAGGAAACCCACACAGACACAGAGAGAACACACCACGCTCCTCACAGACAGTCACCCGGAGGAAACCCACGCAGACACAGGGAGAACACACCACACTCCTCACAGACAGTCACCCGGAGGAAACCCACGCAGACACAGGGAGAACACACCACGCTCCTCACAGACAGTCACCCGGAGGAAACCCACACAGACACAGAGAGAACACACCACGCTCCTCACAGACAGTCACCCGGAGGAAACCCACGCAGACACAGGGAGAACACACCACGCTCCTCACAGACAGTCACCCAGAGGAAACCCACGCAGACACAGGGAGAACACACCACTCTCCTCACAGACAGTCACCCAGAGGAAACCCACACAGACACAGGGAGAACACACCACACTCCTCACAGACAGTCACCCGGAGGAAACCCACACAGACACAGGGAGAACACACCACGCTCCTCACAGACAGTCACCCGGAGGAAACTCACACAGACACAGGGAGAACACACCACGCTCCTCACAGACAGTCACCCGGAGGAAACCCACGCAGACACAGGGAGAACACACCACACTCCTCACAGACAGTCACCCAGAGGAAACCCACGCAGACACAGGGAGAACACACCACACTCCTCACAGACAGTCACCCAGAGGAAACCCACACAGACACAGGGAGAACACACCACACTCCTCACAGACAGTCACCCGGAGGAAACCCACGCAGACACAGGGAGAACACACCACACTCCTCACAGACAGTCACCCGGAGGAAACCCACACAGACACAGAGAGAACACACCACGCTCCTCACAGACAGTCACCCGGAGGAAACCCACACAGACACAGGGAGAACACACCACACTCCTCACAGACAGTCACCCGGAGGAAACCCACACAGACACAGAGAGAACACACCACGCTCCTCACAGACAGTCACCCGGAGGAAACCCACGCAGACACAGGGAGAACACACCACACTCCTCACAGACAGTCACCCGGAGGAAACCCACGCA
>NC_089817.1:1308631-1328631 GCF_029633855.1 Hoplias malabaricus
CTCTACACACGGTTTGCTCTGGAAACCGCTCTAATGTGTTTACGAAGCCCTAGTGTCTGTAAATGGGTAAAAAAACAAAGTGTCTGGGTCCGGTGCTAGGCTTTCTCTCTCTCTGCTCACGGCAGAGAAACGCCATCTGGAGGTTTTTAGACAACGGAGAGACAATCATAAACAATCAATCACTTAAAGAGTAGATATTAGTTCAGTGAGTGCAGTAAACACAAACAGTGCAGTCAGAGGTCCAGAAGCTACTTCTACAAACAGAATACAGTACCTCAACAAAATACTGTACACTGAAAAACAACATGAACCACAACACTGAACACACACTCACACGAATAAAACATATTAGCTCATAGTTACCTCATTAAACACTCACGTACTAGGAAATATTAGCCCTGGAAAACACACTAATATAAATATTATTATTATATTACCAACAACTAGATGTAATAATGAGTGCGTCTGATATTCAATAATTAGGCTGAAAATGTTGACACTGTGCCGGATTAAAACCATTCATTCATTCATTCATTCATTGTCTGAGACCCTTATCCAGTTCAGGTCGGCGGTGGGTCTGGAGTCTACCTGGAATCACTAGGAGCAAGGTGGGAACACACCCTGGAGTAGAGTAGTGTAGTTAAATCTGATTGGATAAAGACAGGTTTTCCGTAGAGTCTTATCAGTGAGCACCGAAGTGAGACGATAGCTGAACGTGTTCGTGTCGACTCTCGTGAGAAAGTGTGTGTGGTGTGTGATTTCTGACTGAGATGTCTGCGGTGAACAATAGGTCATTTGATGGTGTACAGTTCAGAGCCGCTGCAGGTTTCTGCTGAAACTCTCTGAGAAAGAGACACAGATCCTGATGGATTCAAGTGTGTGGTGAAATGGGTTTTAGCACCGTGACTGTTCTCCAGCTGTTTTTCCGAAGGCCTTGAGGTGAATGCAATGCCCCTGCTGCCCCTCCACATTTGAAACAGAGCGATTTCTCTTTAAGAAGCAGAACTGTGGGCAAAGTGTCCATTTCCAGTTCATTTAAGAAGTCCACCTTAAAACCAGAGGTTAATACACTGTCCATGTGTTTTTAGAAGCACCTCACGCAGAGTGACTCTGGAAACCACTCTAAAGTGTTTACGAAGCCCCAGTGTCTGTAAATAGGTAAAAAAACAAAGTGTCTGGGTCCGGTGCTAGTCTTTCTCTCTCTCTGCTCACGGCAGAGAAACGCCATCTGGAGGTTTTTAGACAACGGAGAGACTCCAAACGCTGAAAAGCACCAACCGAGATGAGGATGTTGCTCTATTCCTGCTCCATAGGGGGGTAACACTGACTTATTTCTGAAGTTTCTGATCACTTAAGGTGGAAATGTCTCCAAACTCGGGAGACGGCTAACTGCATTAGCGACAGTGCTACAAAGTAAACAGCTCGAGTTACACATGAGTTTCTGTGGGAATTCAAACAGTGAATAAACACTTACAGACAATTTACACTTCAGACACCAACAAGATACAGTCGCTTCTTACTCACACACACCGCTCCACCTTAAAAGATACAGTCGCTTCTTACTCACACACACCGCTCCACCTTAAAGGATACAGTCGCTTCTTACTCACACACACCGCTCCACCTTAAAGGATACAGTCGCTTCTTACTCACACACACCGCTCCACCTTAAAGGATACAGTCACTTCTTACTCACACACACCGCTCCACATTAAAAGATACAGTCGCTTCTTACTCACACACACCGCTCCACCTTAAAAAACCCGGAGCTTAGAGCTATGTTTCCCCACAGTCGTAGATGTTCCCTCAGGGTTAGGGTTAGACAGTAATTGTTATGATCATGTAAAAATAGTTTCCACAAAATGAATGGATTACTTTTAAGTCCCTACACTGCATGAAAACAAACGTATGTGTGTGTGTGTGTCTGAGTGTGTGAGGGAGTGTGTGTTTAAGGTGGAGCTGAAATCGCATAATTTCTGCCTGATCAACTGTGTACTGAGTGAGAACCAGAAAGGGGGCGTGGTTGACTCGGGGGCGTGGTCCAGTATTCATTCCCCATCTTTTCCTGAGTCTCGTGCTGGGTCCTGAGACAGACTCTCCCTCTCTCTCTCTCTCTCACACACACACACACGCTCAGACAGCGCGAGCGCTCTGGTAAGTAAACACACGCGCACACACCGCGCCATTCAGCGTTGGAGCGCGAGCTGGGTGAGCGCACGGGGGGCCGCCGCTGCTGCCGGGTTGCTTCGGGCTCACGCGCGTTTTTAAAGCTTTACTGAGGGGCAGGAGTTTCCTCTGAGTCTCTGACCAGTGTCTGACCACTGCGCTTCTCTCCTGGGGCTGGTCCTCGGGGCAGGATCTCTTTAGCCGGATAACTTTAACCCGAAGTGAAGGCTGTTAAACAGGAGCAGAGGTGAGGGACTTCAGTGTCTGACAGCCATCATCAATGGGCTAAAGTTATGTGTGTAACTCATAAACCCTGCGGGCTATTCCACAGAGCAGGGTTTGAGTTAGCCAGATAACTTCAGCTCAGAGTCAAGCCTGTCCAATAGGAGCAGAGCTGAAGGAGATTCATATCGAATAGTCCTCAACTTTAGGCTTTAGTTAGCTGGCTTTGTGGACTACCTCCTGTTCTCTTCTGCTTTCTTTGTTTTTGTTTTTGTTTGTTATTTTCTCTTCTGTTTTGCTTTATTAGCTTTTTCTTATTTTGTTTGTTTGTTTGTTTATTCTCTTGAATTCTGTTTTGTTTGTTGCTTCACTGAGCTTCGTTCTGTTTTGTGTCTTCAGTGTGTTGTGCAGTGTGTAGTGTGTTAGTGAGTGCAGGTCAGAGGTGGGCGATATAGTGATTTTTAATAAACATTGTGATATTTCTGTGTTGCTGCAATGTTTGAATGCTTCATCGTTGTGTTTTGTTGTGACACATTTTTGTATTTGATCATAAACACCATACTGTAGCGTCCTCTGAGTTCTTCCGTCCTCTGCGTGTGATGTCTTCACTGTGCTTCCCTTCCCTTCTTTCACTCAGACATTTTATTATTGATGTTTATTGTAATACTTTGTGTTTGACCCTGATTCAGGGCGAAGTGGATTTGTTTCTGAAATGAATTTATGACCGTTTCTGAAAGGTGTGTGTGTGTGTGTGTGTGTGTGTGTATTTGAGTGGTGTTTGCCGGTCGTTATCGGTGACTGTTGTGTGGTGGAGATGGTAAATGTGTCCAGTTGTGAATCATATTGTATCTATTTCTCAATTGCACTCATTGAAACAGTGTCTCGTGAGCTCAGCACGCTCGGAGGAGAACACTGATTGGCCAATTCTGTTGTGTCAGGTATCAGATGCTCTCAGTGGCTAGCGCTAAGCTGAGGGTTGAGGAGAGAATGTAGCTGACTGGAGGTGAGGGACCTGGGCGTGTAACGATCCCCAGAGTCGGCAGGTCGTGACTGAAGTGTCCTTGAGCAAGGCACTTAACCACTAAGTGCTCCTTGGGCGCCGTGGCTAGGGGCTGTCCACCGCTCCGAGGAGTGCTCACTGCCCCCTAGTGTTCACTACTGTGTGTGTAAATGTGTGTTTCACTGCACGGATTGGGTTAAATGTGGAGAACAAAGTCCTGTGTGTGGAAACACTGTGGCCACTAAAGTGAGTCTAAAGATGTAAAGGCGGAGGTTAGTGATTCAGTGCCATGACGCTCTGGAGTGTATAAATTTAGTGACTGAAACTTTATGATGAGTTCAAGTGTGGGGAACATTGACATGTGAATTTTCTTCCACCGATAGCGCTGCTGCTTTGGCGGTGGTGTGTTGGGTTTAACAGAACCGCACCAAAATGCATTTTTAGGCCCTGAGAATTTCTCAAAGCCACATGAAAGACAAAGGTCAAAAAGTTGATATATTATTAAAAAATCCCTTGTTCACTGCATGTTCACGTTAATGTGTGAATTTGGAGTCCACCAACCCACTGTAGTGGATGTTGGTCATACACCCCGATACATATACATATAATTTTATAATTTGTTTTATAGCCTTGACTTTATTCAAACTCCTCCAACCTCTGATATTTGACTTAATGAAATTAATTAAGATTTATAATTGGTTTAAGCAATTAAAACATTAATAATTAGTTTGAGAATGAATAATAATCATGCTAAATGAGTTCTTCAGGATTTTCAGAAATTCTAATGAATAAATTGCAAACACTGTGACTTCAAATAATGAGAGTTTTATTAATAAAAAGAAGATATTTAGTTAACATAGCACAACCTTGTAATCTCACGGTGTCCGGCAGGGGGAACTGATTTTGACCTTAAGGTGAGCTAGGCACTTCTAACTTGTGACTAAGGTTACTAACTAAGGTTTAATTAATACAGAATTTATCAAGAACTTAATTCGGTGTTCAGCTCTGGAAGTGCATAAGTTTAGCTTACTTTTCGTCGGTTTTTCACCACTCGTTTGGATGCAGAGGCTCTTTGGAGTCCTGGGAATGGAGGCGTCTCACTTAGTCTCGCGGTTCTTACCGCAGAAGCGTCCAGGCTGGTTTAGCGTGGAGGTCTTTCTTGTTGATTGAGTTGTCTCGGGCGTACCCGGAGTGTGATGACGCAGGCGGCAGGATCCTCTCTTCGGCCTTCGGTCCGGAGTGGGAGAGTCCAAAATATGGACGTTTAGACGAAAGTTCGCTGGTTGCTGCAGCTCCAGAACTGAAAAACCGCTTCAATAAACTCACTTATTCTAAGACTCTATGGTACCTCGGCAGTGTTTCCTTATTCTGGCCACGAATAAGTTCCCCTGCTTCAATTAGTCGTGAGATTAAGCTTAGGTAGGTAATAAACATAAACAAGATTAAAAGAAAAGAAAGATATTCAAATTACTCGACTTATTAGTTAAACTTCATACTCTTAGCTAATTTCGAGACGTCTCTCGTAAGCTTTTCTGAAGTCTCTGAGAGGGTTCCTTTGTTTCGTTGTCGGCGTGGAAGAGACAGCGTTTTTTTGTTGTTTAAGGTTTCTCGGATCTCCTCGTGGTCCTCTCTTTTTTCAGTGGTCCGTTACTTTGTAGAGTCCTCGCGACTCTTCAAACTTCGAACTCATTGTCTGTCTTGCTGTTTGGCCTTTTCAAGGCTGGCGCGGTCACGCCCTAATGGGAGGCGTCCTCTTTCTGATTGGACGCGAGTCCAGACTCACGTGACTCTCGTGAGGGAGAGAGAGAGAGAGAGAGAGAGTAGGAGGAGGGGGTTTGACTCTGTGATTCATACATAAGGAATATGAGTTTCTCGTATCAAAATTCTTATACCTGTTATCAACCTATAACAATGAGTACATTGGACTATTAATATCAGACATTTACATAAGGTCCCATCTTGAGTACATTGTTCACGTCCAATTCGTGATGATACGCTGAAAAATAAAACATTAATCCATTTTCTCTCATTCAGAGACAAAACTGATCTTTGTAATAGAAACAATCGGCATTATACATCATTTCATTAGAAGGTAGGCATTCATCTGAGGGTACAGAAAGTGACATTCATACGTTCGTTTATACACAAATAACTCAGAGATCGACTATTTTCGCTATTGTCTTGCGGCGACTCCGAGCGAGGTGTAGTTCCGCCAGTGTCCATTTGGTGTCGTTGTTAATCCGTGTTTCAGCTGTTGGTTCACGGGAGTTCACTCGAGGTCACTTTGGTTTGAACATCTGTTGATCTCCGTGAAAGATAAGGATTAGACATTTAGGTGCCATTGTCATAAAAACGGGCCGTAAAAGCTCTCTTCTTTGTTTGAGGTTCCTGTCTCTTTAAGTTAGTTATCTCGACAGTTCCTGTTAGTTAAAAGAGAGAAGGGGGGTGTTGGGGCCATGTGTTACTTAAAAGGGTTCTTTTGATGTCTTTAGATTGGTTGTGTGTGTGTGGGGGCTGCTATGTTGCAGACGAAAAGTCTTCTGCAGACTGGAAAAGTTTTAATTCAAAACTTTTCATTTCTTGATTGTCCGATATTCATATTTGGCTCATACTCCACTACATTCCCCCCTTTCTTTTCAGTTTTATGGTTCGTCAGGGATCATGGAGCTGAAAAGAACTTTTGCTGTGGAGGAAGGTGAGGTCAGCAAGCATATTCAAACACATTTCCAGAGCTGATGTATTCCTATTAGTGTATGGGTGTATATGGAATGTGTATGTTTGCATGCTGAAGGGATCCTAATTATTTAGGGGCAGGTCTTGTTCAAACGCAACCTCGAGAGCTGATTCTTCGACATGGCCTTCGGCTTCATATCTAAAACTTGGGGGTTCACCTCTCTGGGCTCTCTTATGTCTAACGAATTTGACCATTTTATTAGACCAAGTTTCTAACCTGCTCTGGAGGGCTCGAGTGCGTTTGAAATAGAACCAAGCTATACCAAAGGTCAAAAGATATCCTAATCCTACCAGGGTAACTAGTAAGGTGTCCGGGGTGGACCATGCATAGGTGACAGGCTGAACTGGCCATAGGGGTTGAGACGATAGTTCTCTAAGAGTGTTATCTATGGGGGTTAGGTCAATGACTTGGGTTCCCTCATATTCTAGGCGAGTTAGTGTTTTAGTATCTAGCTCGATGGTGTGTTTGGAGAAGAACTCTGAGATTTCTACGTCGCTTTCATATTGGTCAGGGTTTAGGTGATACAGGGCCAGGTCTCCTACATGTAAGATTGCGTTTACGGGGACGTCTACCCAGAAGGTTTGGCTAGGAAGGAGTACCCTTTCTGAGGTGTCATGTTGATCATAGGTTAGTAGGGCCTCTCTAAAGGGGGTGTTAACCAACCAACGATTTCCAACAATTTCAGCTTGAGTACTGGTTACCAAACGTCGGGGCGTGACGACTACCGGGCATTGAGTATTACTCATCATAGGCTTAAGGCCACAGATCCCATTTGCGCTGTCACGAATGAAAGGTTTGCTAGGGCACAAGTAGTGAATGTCTTTAGTGAGTGTGCACATAAGCAAATTGGGTACCAGATATAGGTCAGGGTTATCGTCTTGGTATGCTACAAGAGATGTTGTTTTCACACGAACGTAGGCAGAATCTTGCCAGAAACCAACGTTGACAACATCTTTCAAACGGTATATGTTCTCAGGCGCCATTATGGGAAGGTTAATAATGAATGCTAATTCTCGGTCTTGAGGATTAACATAAATTGGGATGGCGCTACCTAAGGTATAGGCTAGGTGGGCCTGGAGATCAGTAACTACTTCTCGAGTTGCTGTGGATAAAATCTCCTGTACTAAGGATAGGGGCACCAAGTAGGGAGGGATTCTCCCCATGGCTAGGCTATCTACAGAGGAGCTGATTTCTTGTAGCATATCAGACAATAACATATTCACAAGCTGGATGTGGGCAAGGTCAAGTTGTACTACTGAAAGCATGGAGTTAACCGTCTGGAGCGTTTTGTTCAAAGCGACACTGTGAGCGTTGAGCACTACGACGGTGCCACGTAGGGTTTGCCCAATGGTTTGCAGGTGCTGCTGTTGTTTGTCTAATTGGGTTTTAATGTTCGGAATTTCCGCTTGCAATTCCCCTACTTGACGTTTAACAGTGGCTACATTGACGGCATTGACGGCGGACGTTCCGAGACTCAGTAGTGATCCCACAGTTGCAGCTGCCATTAACAATCCGCCTATGAAGCGTTTAGGTCGTTTATTAAAACCATTTAGTTCTGATTGCGTTACGGTAAACTTTTGTAACTGGCGGAGCATGTGAGTTACGTCGGCTTCAGCATGGCTGATAGCTTCCTCAGTCCATCTAACTCCATTCCGGCCAGTCTGCAGCGTGGTTATCGGTAGGTTTTTGCTACACGCTTCGGCGGGATTCAACCGTATAAATACTCTCTGGGTATGGAGGCGGCAATTAGTGATTAGCAGTCCCGGCTGGTCTTTCAGTATTATTCCTGAGTCAGGACCTGGTTCAATCACTTCAGGGAGCACGGCGGTTCCTAGGGAGCCGACGATCAGGAGAATGAGCAGCGGGGCCATCCTACCGGAAGAGATGCTCATGGTTAGATTTAGGGTATTTATGGCGAGTCGTTTAGACAAATTATAAAATTTTTCACGGTACCCCCCTTTTGATAAAATTTTCCTAGGGTAAGCACTCTATAATAATTGACGATGAGGGACTAGGGTCTTGCACCCTGAGTGTCCTCAGTCTGGTTAGAAGCTCGTTGCCTGTTAAAGAGTGAGAGAAAAAGGGAAAAGGGATAGGAGAACTAAGGTGTGAGTAGAAGGTTATAGTTGTTTGTTAACTAACACCCTCCCTGCCTTTGGTTCTGCCGTTTATGATCTAACACAAGCGTTAGTATCCCCTACAAGTCCCATGGGGGTTGTGTGTGGTCGGATTTGGTTGCGGTGGACCCATTTGAATTCAGTACTGCCCCGAGCTTTGTTTATTTTGATCCTGTAAACAACGGGGGACAGTTTGTCTGTTATCTTGTAGGGACCGGACCATCGGGGTAGGAATTTGCGGGCCAAATTCCCCCCTGTTTTTCGCGACCTTCCAACAGGTTGGACAAAGATGTAGTACCATACCTTGTCCCCTATTTGGAGTTCATCGTGGGATGCTTTGTGATCGTAGTACGCTTTGCGACCTTCTGCACTTCTTTCCAGTTTCTGCTGGGCAAAGGCGAAAGTAGCTTTGAGGTGTTTCTGCAGGTCCTCCATATACTGATGAGTGGTGTAGGCTACGGCTATGCTACCTTCACCTGGCTGATATAACAGATGTAGAGGCAGAGTCATTTGTCTCCCTGTCATCAACTCAAAGGGTGAGACCCCGACCGCGTCGTGTGGGGTCGCCCGTATGGCCATCAGTACGAGGGGAAGTTTGACATCCCAGTCTCGTTGGTTTGCTGCTACGTACTTTTTCAGTATGCTAACAACAGTTCGGTTGGCTCGCTCTACCTGACCTGAGCTTTGAGGATGGTAGCTAATGTGAAGGCTGGTTTTTACTCCTAAGAGTTGCCAGAGCTGCTGCATGACCTCAGCTGTGAAATGTGTCCCTCTGTCAGAGTCGACACGGCTGGGTAGGCCAAACCGTGAGAAGACATGGTTCATCAGTAAGTATGCAGTGGTTAACGCTGTGTCATTCGGTGCGGGGAGGCATTCTACCCATTTAGTGAATGCACACGTGACTGTGAGGAAGTACTTGTTACCTCTTACTGTTCGAGTGAGTGGTCCAACCCAGTCTATCTGGAGGTTTGACCAAGGGAAGGATACTCCTTTCTTTTGCAAGGGGGCTCTATGAAGAGGATTCGAGGGTTGAAATTGGCAACATACCAGACAGCCTTTAATGTAGTCAGCCACATCTTTTACCATGTGGGGCCAATATGCCACCTGCTTGAGCGCATGGTGTGTTGCTTTGACCCCTTTGTGTCCCGCAGATGGGGAGTCATGGGCGTGCATCAGCATCACCCCCCTGTGGCACTGAGGAACCACGAACGTAGGTGAAGTGTGCGAGTCAGTGGCATGAACTAGCAAGCCTTTGACGACTTGGAGGGACGCTTTGGCGCCGTATAGGTCTTTAAGGCCTGGTATGGTGTCAAGGTCTTGTGCTGCGATGGGATTAGTAGATGGGTCAGAGACATGGCTAAGCATTTTAGAAATGGATGGGTCTCGAGCTTGGAGAGTAACTAAGTCAGCGTCCGAAAAAGCAGGGTTAATAGAGACAATGGTAGTTTTGGCATTGTCGGGCGACGCCTTTGTTACAGTTCGAGACCGTGTGACAGCTAGGACTTCGATGTCGGGTGGGTTTGGAAAAAGGGAGGGATCGAATGTCCACGATGTGCCTTCGCGGGCCCCTTGCTTGGCTAAGCTATCTGCTTGATCATTGAATTCTTTGTCATCTCCCGGGACTCGGGAGTGACCCTTCACTTTCTTCCAGTAGATCTGCAGGTCATGTGTGTCTACCAAGTGTTCGCATGCCGCGAAAAGCTCTTTGTGTTTAACTGGCTTTTTGTTTGACGTGGTGTAGTTGTTGGTTTTCCACAGTCTCAAGTGGCATGTGAAGCTTAGGCGCGCGTAGTTGGAGTCTGTGCAGATCACCAACGTTTTTATGCTTTTCTGGACTGCAGACTGGATTGTGATAAGAATTCCTGCTATTTCAGCATATTGGGAGGACTGAGCACCCAATTTGAAACTTAGGGGTTCGTGAGGCCATCCGTTTATTCCGATAATACCCACCCCTGCCATCAGGGTGTGTTCTCGGCGGAACGAACAACCATCTACATACGCAGTGACAAGGTCTTTGCATGTGTTAGGATCGAAATAGTGGTGGTTAGCCACGGTGGGTAAGAGGGTTTCTGGAGTTTGTGGCACTTGGGAAGGAATGTTTCCTTCGCATCGCCTGCAGGAAGCAAGGCCTGTGCCTAGGGGGCTCTTGTAGTTTTGCGCGTAACGCACCTCTAAGTCAAAGCTTTGGAGAGCCATTAGCCATGACGCTACTCGAGCGTTAGTTACTACACCCTCTCGAATTCGTTGGCTGTTTAGGAAAGTGACTGGTTGATGATGAGTTTCAACAATCACCTTCTGACCACCTAGGTAGTTGGAGAAATGTTTGACTGCCCACACTGTTGCTAGTAGTGCTTTTTCGCAGTCACTGTATTTGTTTTCGGCAGCCAGCATAGTTTTACTAGCATAGGCTATGACACGTTTGTCTCTATCGTGTAATTGATACAGACCGGAGCTGAGACAGTGGTTCGAGAACCCTACTTCTAGGTAGAATTCTTTGCTACTGTCAGGATAGGCAAGGCATGGGGCCGTGCACAGTTTCGATTTTAGTGCCTGCATGGCGTGTTCCTGGGCTTCGCCCCAGGTGAAAAGAGTGTCCTTTTTCAGGAGGTCATAAAGTGGACGAGCTAGGTCCGCATAGTTCTCTATGAATTGTCGTGAGTAGTTGCATACTCCTAAGAAACTGCGGAGTTCCTTAAGGTTGGTGGGTGCTGCGAGGTTTGTTACCCCTTGCACTCGACTCACTTGTGGTTCAACACCATCAGTGCTTACGAGCAGACCGACGTAATTCACTTTTGTTCTGCACCACTGACATTTGGAGAGTGATATTTTCGCACCTGCTGTTGTAAGCTGGTCAAGAACATGATCAATCTCGTCAATGTGTGCCTGTAGGGAGTGGTTACGCATGAGTATGTCGTCCACATATATGAGGGTGCCTCGCTCGCGGGCATCAGGGCATGCTTTGTTTAAGAAAATATTAAACTCCGCGGGTGAGTTGGCATATCCAAAAGGGCACCTAGTGAATGTGTACTGTCGGTTTGCGAAAGTGAAAGCGAGCTTGTGTTGGTCTTCTGCTTGCACCGGGATGGTCCAGAAGCCAGAGGCTACATCGATGGTGGAAAAGTATTTAGCGTTTCGGACCGAGGGAAGCTCTTGCTCCAATTGTGTCATCGGCCATCGAGACAAGGGAACCTGTTGATTTAGTTTCCGATAGTCGATGGTTAAGCGCCATTTACCATTTGGTTTTATGACGGGCCATAATGGTGCCGAGTACGTGCTGTTACAGGGTCGAATTATGCCCTTTTCCAGCAAGTCATCAATGATTTCTTGTACCGGTTCATAGGATGCCAACGGAATTTTGTATTGGCGGACAAACGTGGGTGGTGCTCCCGGACGAGTGGGAATACGTACTGAATGAATGTCAGTGAGACCACAGTCCGTTGAATCTTTGGAAAAAGATTTTTGATATTTAAGGAGCACTTCACAGAGTTTCTCACGTTCTTCTTTGCTTTGGAGGGCGTCGGCCTCCTTTAGAACTTGTTCGACTTGGATACGAAATTCGGAGTCAGATAGTTCTTTCGAAGTACGCGGATTTGAAGTGTTTTCTCCCGCTTCGGGAAGAAGAGATGGTTCCCGGGAGGATTCCGGGGATGAATCTATGGAAAGGACCGTGATCGTCATTTGATTGTCGTCAGCGAGATCTATCCTGCAAATGGCATCATTACTCATGTCCAGAGCTGAGAAGAGAGCAACAGCTCGTGTCGGATGAGTGTAGAACACCTTTGATTCTGCATGATCAAGAAGCAGGGATTCAGGCATTGGTCCTATGATCGGAATTCGCAACTCGAAGTCATGGAATTTCGTACTGACTAACCAACCCAGAGGAGATGAGTGAGGGATCGTCAAGGGTTGAGTGGTTTCGTTCCGTACGAATAGATAGGTGGATCTTGCTCGCGTCTCCACCAAAGGTGTGGCTTCGAGGGTGAGGCCTAGTTCGAAGAACTGAGGTGACGGTTGGAAAAGTGCATGCGCGTGGCTTAAGTGTTGGCCAGGTCGCATGACTAAGCGGATGGGTACATTTGCTGCGTTCGCAGGTACCACAAGTGCACCTTGGTTAGTGACCTGACATACCTCGGGAATAGTTTGTCCTGAGCCTAGGTTGCTGAGATCAGAGGACCAGGTTTCCGTTGAAACATCAGTCAAAGACCACAGTACACTATTGAGGGTGTCTACGTGGACGTCGAGGCGCACCAAGAAGTCACTTCCAATGTAAACGTCGTGCGGCAAGTTAGGGACGACTAAGAAATAATGGGTGATTACCCTTTTGTTCCACTGGACGGTTAAAGCGCAAATTCCATCAGTGGGTGACATTGCTTTTGATGCCAGGTTAAGAGGAAAGCGACAAGGACTGCTCACCAAAGGAATATTTGGTTGAGTGAGGCGCAGAGTGTTAAAGAGGGTTTGGCTTATGGCGGACTGGTCGGTCCATAGAGCCAGAACTGCATTGTCTACACGATAGTCCTGCATTGTGAGACCATTCACGATGGGAAGGCCTGGAGCGTCTGTTGTGGACGGCTGTGTGAAAGTGCACAGGAATGTGTTCCGTTGTTCTAACATGGCACTAGGGGGCCAGGGAGAGACTGCTGTCTCTGGTGTGGCTGCCATGGGCTCAGTTTCCTCTTCCTCGAAGTGAGGGATCTGACTTGGTGGATCTCCTATTGATTCAGGCCGGATTTCGAGACGGCAACACTGAGCTTCCCGGTGGTGTGGGGTGCAGATGGGTAAAGGCTCACGCACTTGTGCCCAGATCTTTGACCTTTTGAAGTCAATCAGTGGTTCGAAGCGATTAAGGAGATCTTTGCCGATGAGGAAGGGAATTGTTTCGAGAGGAGACACATGGACTGGATGCACTAAGGTCATTGGTCCAATGGCTAAGTGTATTAGTGCCATAGACTGGATAGTGAGGCCTGCATGTGAATACGGCTGAATTTTAAGAGAACAGTTTTGGAGCTGTATCTCGCGATTTTCACGCCGCGCAATGGCTCGAACCTGGTGGAACAAGGCGGAAGACATGAGCGTGACATCTGATGCAGTGTCCAATAGGGCCTCATGTACTAGCCTTCTTTCCACAATGGTGGACAAGTAGAATTTGCGTGCAACCCCTTTTTCCGTTAGGTGTCCCATGAATTGTCGGACGGGTGTGTCGCCTTCAATGACTGAAGGGTCATTTGGCGTTAAACCTTCTTTACCGTCTAACTGAACAACTAAAACAGCACTGGAGGGTGGTTGCGAGTCACCCCCCTGTATCATCGGGTTTTCAGTGTTTGTTTGGGTCACGAGGAGATTGCACGGTGCGCTAGAAGACGGAGCTTCGCTTGTCACTTCTCCTACATAACTTTCTAACATTTCTGGGGTGTTAGAGGATGGCTTTGGGTTAGACCGCGAAGAGGTGATAGAAAGAACGTCAGGTTTTTTCTTTTTCTCTTTGCAAATCATTGCAAGCATTCGGCGGATGTCCTCTAACTCCTTAGAGCTGAGTTCCGTGCCTTTAAGCTTGTCTTTAGTGTGATTTTCTTTATTTTGATACCAGTATTTCTCTTTCTTTTCTCTATAGGAATCAGAAAGCTGGTTCGGAGCTGTTCGCTCATATCCCTTATGGGGATGTGATGGTTTTCCACGGCCCGCACCGCGGTTTTCTACAGGGTAATAGTCACGACCATACCCAGCCCTGTCCCGAGGGTTCCAGAAATCTTTGTCATGATTTCTGTCTGGCCTGCGAGGAGGGTAGCGCTTGTATTGGTGTGAGGGCGGATGAGGTTTCGGGCCCTCACTGGTCCACGGAGTGGAGGAAGGGTTCAGGGCGGATCTTGGTGGATCGGCCTGGGTGGCGCCTTCTAACTCTAAATGTGGGGAACTGGAGTCGACATTGAAGACTTGGGGTGTTTCGGACCGCCTGTTGGGAATTTGTTGGGTTTTGAGGAAACCTCTGAGTGCTAAATCACGCAGCTGCCTGCTAGACAGGGTGCGAGGGCAAGCTGAGACTCCCAACTGGTGACTGGTGTGGGGATGGAGGTTTTGGATAAATAGTGATTTGAAATTTAACTCTTCCTCCATTCCGGAGTCATTTCTAGGTCCGAAGTACGCCTGTCTGAGTCGATTATAATATTGCTGAGGGGATTCCTGGCGTTGCTGTTTTATGTTCAAAGCAGCGGCCAGTCCGGTCTGTGACAGGTGATTGGAGAATTCTTCCTCCAATGCTTGGCACAGCACATCATATCGCGCTTTTACATAGTCTGGCTGACGTTCAATGAAGTTACTGACGTCTCGGTTGGAGGTCAGTTTAATCACATATAGTCTGTCATCTATGGTGATCCCGGGGAACCTTTGGAGGTAGAAGTCAATATCTTTTAGGTAGGAAAAGATATCATTAGAACCGTCAGGTTTGGGATCAAAGCGGGTTATATTACGCGCGATTTTATCTAGGTCCTTGTATGAGGGACCATGAGAGGGTAAAGGTTGAGGGGACCAGACACTGGGTTGCAGTGCTCTGGGTCTAGCAGGGCGTTGTAAGGGACGACTGACAGGAGACACAGGGGAGGGGGAAATACCCGTTGATACCAGAGGAGGTGCTGCAGCAGCTCTAAAGGTTACGGTCCCTGAGTCTGGTTCCTGATCCTCACTATCTTCCTGCTGGCCTTGTCTTTCTGTAGCGGCACTAGGTGGCACATTGGGTGTGACCTGGGGCAGCGTGTTCCCTTCAGCTATTTCGCTTTGAAGTCGACTTAGCTCTGCCTCTACCTTTGCCTGCTGTCGCCGTGACACGTCAAGCTCACGTTCGCTGGCTCTGAGCTGTACTACAGCGAGGAGGGCTATTTGACCTAAGGCCTCAGTTAGGGGCTTGCCCTTGAGGATGTCGGTTAAGTGGTTCTCTACCCACTTAGCCACCATGTGGTCACGATGGGCCTGTGAGGTTTTCTGCACAGTTTCTGCGAGTCCAGGCATCACATCACTGGTGATGCTGGTCAGAACAGAGAATGCCTCATCCCACAAACCTTCTACATATACTTCCGAAGAAAAAGTCCCTTCTGCCATGTTAGCTGTGTTTTTAACTGCGAGGTGTAACTTACTTCTATTTAGTTAGGATTAATTCCGTTAATCCCTTTTCTAACTAAATCTGAACTAAATTCACCTGTACCGAGTGCTCTAAGAGTAACTGCTAGTATGTATGGTGTTAGAGTTCACTTGTGAATCTCTAAGGGAAGTCTGTTAGTAGGAGAGGGTGGAGTGAAAGTTGCTATGTGCGAGTGAATAAAAGAAGAGAGAAAGAGAAAAAAAAAAATTTTTCTTTTCAATAATTAAAATTATTAAAAATTTTGAATTAAAGAATTGTCGAAAAATTTGGATGAAGGAATTTTAATATTAAGTGAGTTTTATTATTAGATATAATTTCCAATTAAGGAATTATGAAAGTAAAAGAATTTTCCGAATTACAGAATTATTAAGAATAGCGAGATTAAAAGACTCTCTCTTTTAACTGCGTTTGTGATCTGGTATCAAGTTAAAGTGTCAATCTCTAATTGCTGCACACTGTCTGCTGTAGTTGTATCAACTTATTATGCTTCCAAGCCTTTACTTGTAATTATTCAGATGTGCAGAGTTTAGAGACAGCCACTAGAGCTGTGATACCAGGTCTTATCAGTGTGAACTGGTCGACAATTTCAATTGCGATAGCAAGTTTTCTCCACCAGAGGGTACTGAAGGTAAGTCTGAATGGCAACAGCGAGCTTCAGTATTTAAGTTGAACTTAAATTGTAATACCAGACTAGGACACCAGAGGGCGACAAGCAAGTTACAATGCAATAGCAGCAATGGACACCAGTCGGCGCTGGTGGGAATCCCAATAGACACGGTACCAGCAGATACACTAACACAAATGGGAATTTCCACTGTAGCGGGAAGTTTCAAAACTAGAGGGCGTTATCAGATTAAAATCTAAAATGGGATAAAGGTTTTAAACGCTCAGATACTCTATCAAAAATAAAAATAACAATTTAAAAGGGGAACAGAGATTTTACACTAAGGTATTTTAAAAGAATTTCATCTGTAATGACAACTTTTAAACACCAGAGGGCTGCTAAACACTTATGTTGTCTCGGCGGACAACCTCCCAACCACTAGAGGGTGTACGGGAATCAAACGTCAAGGGTAGCACCACTTGACCACAAGGAGGAGCAAGGGAGGACACGCTTCAATAGACGCTAGTTATGAAGTATTTTTCCCTGCAATTACGCACTTATACCACAAGAGGGAATTTGTCTTCCTCTGTTTTGGGGGCGTTTTGAATTTCCCTCCTTAGTTTCAGCTCCGCCCCTTCAAAGGGGTTCGTTCCTTTCTGAATATGATTTCAGTTTAACAGGAACAGCTGACGAGAGCAGACTGCTCTTCATACAAGCCGTATTTTCGGCTGTTTAATAACCTCCCAATCGCCTAGCGCGCGATCTCGTTATTAACGCTGGTAGCGACCCAGTTTAAAACGAACGGGGGTATTCGGTTCGGTGGTCTCTCTTCGCCGGGATTTCGCGGCGGGAGGTCGAATCCGACGGCAAAGTCTCACAGCGGAATTTCGCGCAGTTCAGACGTGCCCAGGCCTCAATTTAATGCATGCAAAATGGCGCAGAGCCGCGCTCTTTCAAAAACAACCAAGCTTATTTTCTAACCGGTATATATCACAGAACAGTTTTTCAGCAGTAACAAACACAACACGAAATTACCCACATCAAGCTTTGAATCTCAATCGTTATTCAGCAACACAAACAGCGGAAAGTATTTCATAAACCCAAGCTGATATTCAGTGTTTTGCAGTTTGTTCATTAAAAGCCTTTTTCCTGGCCTCGCGTGGGCGCCAATAAAATATATATATTTTATATGTAGTGGATGTTGGTCATACACCCCGATACATATACATATAATTTTATAATTTGTTTTATAGCCTTGACTTTATTCAAACTCCTCCAACCTCTGATATTTGACTTAATGAAATTAATTAAGATTTATAATTGGTTTAAGCAATTAAAACATTAATAATTAGTTTGAGAATGAATAATAATCATGCTAAATGAGTTCTTCAGGATTTTCAGAAATTCTAATGAATAAATTGCAAACACTGTGACTTCAAATAATGAGAGTTTTATTAATAAAAAGAAGATATTTAGTTAACATAGCACAACCTTGTAATCTCACGGTGTCCGGCAGGGGGAACTGATTTTGACCTTAAGGTGAGCTAGGCACTTCTAACTTGTGACTAAGGTTACTAACTAAGGTTTAATTAATACAGAATTTATCAAGAACTTAATTCGGTGTTCAGCTCTGGAAGTGCATAAGTTTAGCTTACTTTTCGTCGGTTTTTCACCACTCGTTTGGATGCAGAGGCTCTTTGGAGTCCTGGGAATGGAGGCGTCTCACTTAGTCTCGCGGTTCTTACCGCAGAAGCGTCCAGGCTGGTTTAGCGTGGAGGTCTTTCTTGTTGATTGAGTTGTCTCGGGCGTACCCGGAGTGTGATGACGCAGGCGGCAGGATCCTCTCTTCGGCCTTCGGTCCGGAGTGGGAGAGTCCAAAATATGGACGTTTAGACGAAAGTTCGCTGGTTGCTGCAGCTCCAGAACTGAAAAACCGCTTCAATAAACTCACTTATTCTAAGACTCTATGGTACCTCGGCAGTGTTTCCTTATTCTGGCCACGAATAAGTTCCCCTGCTTCGATTAGTCGTGAGATTAAGCTTAGGTAGGTAATAAACATAAACAAGATTAAAAGAAAAGAAAGATATTCAAATTACTCGACTTATTAGTTAAACTTCATACTCTTAGCTAATTTCGAGACGTCTCTCGTAAGCTTTTCTGAAGTCTCTGAGAGGGTTCCTTTGTTTCGTTGTCGGCGTGGAAGAGACAGCGTTTTTTTTGTTGTTTAAGGTTTCTCGGATCTCCTCGTGGTCCTCTCTTTTTTCAGTGGTCCGTTACTTTGTAGAGTCCTCGCGACTCTTCAAACTTCGAACTCATTGTCTGTCTTGCTGTTTGGCCTTTTCAAGGCTGGCGCGGTCACGCCCTAATGGGAGGCGTCCTCTTTCTGATTGGACGCGAGTCCAGACTCACGTGACTCTCGTGAGGGAGAGAGAGAGAGAGAGAGTAGGAGGAGGGGGTTTGACTCTGTGATTCATACATAAGGAATATGAGTTTCTCGTATCAAAATTCTTATACCTGTTATCAACCTATAACAATGAGTACATTGGACTATTAATATCAGACATTTACATAAGGTCCCATCTTGAGTACATTGTTCACGTCCAATTCGTGATGATACGCTGAAAAATAAAACATTAATCCATTTTCTCTCATTCAGAGACAAAACTGATCTTTGTAATAGAAACAATCGGCATTATACATCATTTCATTAGAAGGTAGGCATTCATCTGAGGGTACAGAAAGTGACATTCATACGTTCGTTTATACACAAATAACTCAGAGATCGACTATTTTCGCTATTGTCTTGCGGCGACTCCGAGCGAGGTGTAGTTCCGCCAGTGTCCATTTGGTGTCGTTGTTAATCCGTGTTTCAGCTGTTGGTTCACGGGAGTTCACTCGAGGTCACTTTGGTTTGAACATCTGTTGATCTCCGTGAAAGATAAGGATTAGACATTTAGGTGCCATTGTCATAAAAACGGGCCGTAAAAGCTCTCTTCTTTGTTTGAGGTTCCTGTCTCTTTAAGTTAGTTATCTCGACAGTTCCTGTTAGTTAAAAGAGAGAAGGGGGGTGTTGGGGCCATGTGTTACTTAAAAGGGTTCTTTTGATGTCTTTAGATTGGTTGTGTGTGTGTGGGGGCTGCTATGTTGCAGACGAAAAGTCTTCTGCAGACTGGAAAAGTTTTAATTCAAAACTTTTCATTTCTTGATTGTCCGATATTCATATTTGGCTCATACTCCACTACACCACACACAGTGAAACAAGACCCCAGTCAGTTTTCTGTGTGCCGCCTGAGTCTGAAAACACGGGATAAAACGAGTCGTTCTGATTCTGCTCCGCTTCTGACGTCAAGTGCAGAGACTTTAGATTGGCCCCGCCCCCTCGTCTGAGTGTGGCCAATCACAGCGCTGGACCTGCGTTAATGTGAGAGCGCAAAGACGAGGTTAAACTCAGCAAAACAGACACAACGAGCGCGGAGAAATAAGAGCACTGAGTAAAAACGGAGAAGAAAGAGAACAGAGTGAAAACGGCTAAAAACCAGAGCTTCTGCTCCTCGCTCCTCACTGCTGTGCGCTCGGGGTCGGGGTGAACAGCGAGCGGCTCATTATCATTTAAAGGAACAGGTGCTGAAAGCGGACGTTCTGAACAGGGCTGTTTACACAGGGGGAGAACACTGCTGTGGGGCTCGTGGGGTTTGGACCAAAGCGGGTCACAGACGCTTCATTAAGAAACAGAACTGTGTTCCTCTGTGGAGACGAGGGGGAGTGTGTGAACTTTAAAGGCATCTCAGGTGTGTACAGAGACTTTATCTCACTCTTTTTTAAATCACTCATGTCTCATGGTTTACTTTCTCTGTGTTGAATGTCCAGAGCTTTGTAGACACCTCTAAATAAAGACCTGCTCCTTTTCAGCTGCTCTATGGTGCTCCTGTTGTGGACACTGTGTGTGTATATTGTCTGTAGAAAAGCATGGTGTATAATGGGAGGCTCTGGAGCAGCTGCACATGAGCCTAGCGTGGGCTAGAGGTGTG
>NC_089817.1:1336131-1351131 GCF_029633855.1 Hoplias malabaricus
CGTCTGTAAAAGTCTGAGCAAATGCAATAATAACACATTCTCACGAGTCTTTTGCTGCAGTTCTCGTTTGGCGACATTTTTCACACTGAACAAAAGTCACGCTGATAATATCAGACCTCATATTCCAACAATCACTGTGTCATTGCCCATAAAATATGTACATGCCACAGATATCTCCAGCTGCCACAAGCTTGTTGAGTGAGGTTTAACTTCACAGAGTGGTTCCTGTTTTAAATCAAAGCCTGATTGGTTGATCCCTCTGCCACGTTGCAGTTAACACTTTTTATAAACGTCTTTAAAGGTTCCCCACTGGTAAAACCATCGCTCTAGGTTCATTAAAGCGGTTCGTAATGATCCCTGTCTCATTGCATTGCAGGAGACCCTCTGTGGACGTCTCAGAAACTGGAGGATGAAATATTCAGGACGTTTTGGAGCGACTGTCATCTCGTGTACAGTCACCAACTGCTGATTGAGGAGAAACCTGCGAGGAAGAGCTCGTCCCGATGCTGCAAAACAAGAGCCTTCACAGATATGTAATGAATGGAGATGGTCCTTTACCACCCGCATGAATTAAACATCTGCTTTTCAGACAAAGGATGTGGATTAATCCCTGAGGAATTAGCTTTTTTACCGTTATCCGGACCAAGATGGGTCATAAACGAACAGTCCAGCCGCTTGGAAAGAACACTCCTGGGGCATCGTAGGCATTTTAGTCATTCACGTCACTTTAGTCATGTCTGAATCACGGCTGTGGAGATAGAGTACAGTAGCAGAGCATCTCTCAGGGCGAGAGACATTAGGAAAAACAGAGAGAGGAAGTGAGAGTGGGGACTGTGGAGGTTGAGCTTTTAGTACATTAGTGTGGGTACATTAGGGAGTGAAGGGTTAATCTGTGGTTTAAGGGGTTAATATTGAAGATATTAATAAATAATTACTCCACACAGATTGTTAGCTCTTCTTCTCACTCCACGAGTTAAAACCTGGAGAGACATTGTACAAAGCGAGAACTCTTGCTGAAGGGAATCTCCAAGTGTTTAAATTATCGGATTTAAAACGTTTGTCCGTTCACTGTGAATCATCTCCATTTTACAGACGCTGTTTTATTCCCACTCTTTATTGGGTCTACTTTTATGGTCACAGTGAAATACGAGAAGTCACATCGCCCCCTACACTTCCTGTAGTGTATTACAATCTGTCACAATGATGGTACTGAATATATGAACAAATTTAAAGCATTATAGATCACACTTATAAAAACCTATAGAATCTATATCGCCCCCTACACTTCCTGTAGTGTATTACAGTTGGGCAGAATAACTCTGTAGGTTTTGGAATATTATACAGCACTTTTTAAACATGTGTATAGCGAGCAGTAAGTGATTTATGGACTGATCGCTGCCCCCTGGATTGACTGAGTATAGCTTATGTACATTACAAAGAATAATGAATTGTTGTTAAAGTAAACAATGCGTGGTTTTTTGGGGCAGAATTTAGTTTTCAGGTGAAAAACTCCGGGAGTTTGGACGTTTTTAAGGAAATATCACCTTCTTAATTCTGGTGGACGTTGCTGTACCTGGTTGATGCCGTAGCTTATGTCTAGTAAGTGATGCATGTAACGTTTATATTTAACTAGGCCTCAGTGATGAAAGGACAATGAAAGAAATATCATAACAGCCCCATTTCACAACCTCAACCTGTATTCCCTCATTTCCATTCCTTATCGTAAACTTTTGATGCTTTATTACAGTATAAACACTTTATAGATCATATGTAAGACTTCCTACACGATACATGGACAACAACACAGCCCTTTGTTTTGTGATCATCGTCGTTGGGGTTGAGCGTGTTTTTTCGTCAGCCATGTTGCGCCGGGGCCTATTCTCGTACATTTCCCGCCTTAGCTTGGCCTTGCTGCTGGTGTGCTGCGCTCTCTCGCTGCTCTACGTCATTACCTGTGGGCCTCAGTCGCCCTGGGAGCTTCCCCAGGAAAAAGAGAGCTTCCAGGCTCTGCTGCAGGAGCGCGAGGAGCAGCATCGGCAGCTGATCTCAAGCCTGAAGAAGCAGATCGCCCGCCTGAAGGAGGAGCTGCAGGAGCACGGGGAACAGGTCCAGGCCAAAGAGGCTCCGGAGAAAGGGCTGGAGAAACGGGACGGGACCGGGACGATGGAGGAGAGGAGGAGCACGGACACAGACCTGCAGGTGAGATACAGCACAAATTTTCTGAGCTCTTGTCCTGAGTTTTGATTTTTTTTTTTGAGAGAGATTGATTATCAATAGGATTGATTTACAGCGGAGGGTTTAGTCCGCAGTGATGCCACAGCCATCCGTAAACGATAGTCCAGCAGAGAGGAGCTGGCCTCTTTCTCTGTCTGATCAGAGAAAAAGCCCCTCCCCCTTCCTCACATCATTCACAATGTAAGCATCTGTTAGCGAACGTAACACAACCGTGCAATTCCAAGACCATGCTCATGATTTTAATCCACTTTTTATAAAATTTAGAGGATGTTTGCTCACAATTTGCTGCTCCCTGCTCTGTTTGCCCTGGAAAAAGCTCTGATGTTTGTACACAGCCCTGGCTCAGTAACTGGGAAACAAACTAAATGCAGAGAGACTTCCTCAGACATGGTGAAGTACAAACATTCACAATGCCGTAAGGCTCTTCCGTAGCCTGCGGCTATGCTCTGCACACACCGCTCCACCTTAAAAGATACAGTCGCTTCTTACTCGCACACACCGCTCCACATTAAAAGATACAGTCGCTTCTTACTCACACACACTGCTCCACCTTAAAAGATACAGTCGCTTCTTACTCACACACACCGCTCCACATTAAAAGATACAGTCGCTTCTTACTCACACACACTGCTCCACCTTAAAAGATACAGAGTTGGGTTCTAAATGAACCCAAACGGGACAGAACAATAGTTCTTCAGAATCATGTAGATTGTCTTTAATGTTCTCCTCCAAGCGTGTTGGGCTCCAATGATTTCCATTCACTAAATTGGGAAGAACACTGTGTTGTGCTGTTGTGAGGGAACGGCTAGACTCCTTCACATTCTCCCACCACTAAATTAAAGGCAGCTGTGGAGCAGCTGCACATGAGCTGAAGCTCAACAATGCTAAGTAAAGGCTAGAGGAGTATAAACCTTCAGCACTGGGCTGTGGAGCAGTGTGTTCTTGAATGATGAGCTACACCCAGTAGCTTTGGGATGAGTTGGAGTGGTGGTTCTGATCCAGAACTAATCACTCATCACCACTCGACCTGCTCTTGAGGTCGAATGCCATCAGATTCTAACAGGGAGTGTTTGTTGATGTTTTGCAGGAGTTCCTGCGTGGGCAGGTGTCCCGGGCGGAGGTCCATTCTGGGGTCCGGTTATCGAACGAGTATTCCGTGGTTCCGTTTGAGAGCTTTACTCTGCAGCGAGTTTATCAGCTGGAGACCGGATTAACCCGTCACCCCGAGCAGAAACCGGCGAGAAAGGACCAGCGAGATGAGATAAACGAGGTGGTGGAGAGCGCTCTGCAGACCCTCAACTCACCCAAACTGAACGGAGACCGGACCGCCAGCAAGGTCTACAGCCCGGCAGACTTCATCGAGGGTCAGTGCTCTTAGGGATTGTTTATGGAGCTGTTTTACAGCAGTAAAGTTATTACTGTGAAGTTAATTCATTCACCAACCCCCTCCACAGGGGGCGCTGTAACCAGGTCATCAGCTCTACTCACTTCACCTAGCAGTGGTAGTAATCTTGTGGCTAATCAGTGTAGATCCGACTGCTGCTACCCTCTCCTGCTGATTGGACGAGAATAAGATGCCTTAAAAGGGCAATAAATAAGAAAATGGTCCCACGCACCATTCTCAGGACACATTCATTAATTTAGTGCTGACAGTTTAGTCCCACACTCATGCACCTCTTAATCAGGACCAGGTCCATCACACTGCTCTCCGCCTCTCTCTTTATCTTTTTCTCTCTTTGTCTCTTTCAATATACAATGTATAACTTTTCTTTCATCTCATTTTCTCTCTGTTTTTCTGTCTTCAGTCTCTCTCTTTCTCTCGTTCTTCTCAGTCTCTCTGTTTCTCTCTTTCTTCACAGTCTCTCTGTTTTTCTTTCTCTTCAGTCTCTCTCTGTTTCTCTTTCTTCAGTCTCTCTCTTTCTCTCTTTCTTCACAGTCTCTCTGTTTTTCTCTTTCTTCAGTCTCTCTCTGTTTCTCTGTCTTCTCAGTCTCTCTTTCTCCTCAGTCTCTCTTTCTCCTCAGTCTCTCTTTTTTTCTTTTTCTTCACAGTCTCTTTTTCTCTCTTTCTTCTGTCTCTCCCTCTCTCTCTTTCTTCACAGCCTCTCCCTGTTTCTGTTTTTCTTCATGCTCTCTTTTATTCTCTATCTTCTCAGTCTCTGTTTCTTTCTTTCTTCAGTCTCTCTCTCTTTCCCTTTCTTCTTAGTCTCTCTTTTTCTCTCTTTCTTTGGTCTCTCACTCTCTCTCTTTCTTCACAGTCTCTTCCTGTTTCTCTCTTTCTTCTCAGTCTCTCTCATTCTCTCGCACATTCTCTTACGTCTCTCTCTCTCTTTGTTTCTCTCTCTCTCTCCCATCTTTTCTCAAAGTAAATCAGAGAAATATTCCAGTGAATCCTAATGTTTGTAGAGACACCTAAAGTCTGTATACAGACGCTGTAAAGTTTACCCAGTGGTGTGTACACACTGTGTGAGATGTCTCTATAGGGCTGGGATTCTCTGGAGCAGCTGCACATGAGCTTAAAGTCACCATACCCAATGGCAGTTGTGAGCCAGAGGGATACAGAGCCTCTCAGCGCAGGGCTGTGGAGCAGTGGAACAGTGTTCTTTAGAGAGAGCTGCAAATGTACGACTTCCGTTCTTACACCGCTGCTGTGTCTAAAGCAGTGTGCAGCTACAGGAAATCCTCTGATGCACAAACACGTGTGTGAACACACATGGAAATGAGCTCAGCTGCTTCTATTACACACACACACACACACACACACACACACACACGCACACACAGACATTAGCTGAAAGATGTCTGCAGTCCTACTTCAAAAGCGCACACACACACACACACACACACACCCCTCCCATGTACATTCAGCAGGACAAGGGTTCAACGTAAAGGTCTGACACACACACACACACACACACACACACACACACACACACACACACACACAGAGAGAGGAAATGACCGATTCATCCTTGTGTCCGACTCTGTAAACATCACACACCCACAGATTCAGAGTCATAGTTTGTGTGTGTGTGTGTGTGTGTGTGTGTGTGTGAATGTCATGAGTCAAACAGCTGCCCAAAGAGAAAAACTACTCATTTATATCTGCATTGACACAAAGTCAGAGACCACCCTTCGTTTTCTGTGAAAACACCCATTAAATACAAGCTATTAATTACAGCTCAGACAGGATCTCCCTTTAAACTGTTACAGAGAAATAAACAGAGGACACTGGACCCATAACAACCACGCAATACCCCGGGGTCGCCCCAGATCTGCCCCCATTCACTCTTAAATATAATGATACAAACTGTTCTCTGAGCGATGCCACATAGAACCACTTTCGGTTCCGTAAAGCACTGTGTGAGTGTGAAGAACATATTAAAGGTTTTAAAAACCTTCACTTCATGTTAGGTTTCTTTATTCATTTAAAAGCTATTTCCAAAAAATTGTTCTTCAATGGCACCACTCAAAGAACCTGTAGCACCTTCATTTTTAAGAGTGTAAGAAGTGCTTTGTACTCAGTCAGAGTTTCTACAAACGGGATTCCAAAAAAGTTGGGACACTAAACTAATTGTGAATAAAAACTGAATGCAATGATGTGGAGGAGCCAACATCTAATATTTTATTCAGAATAGAAACAAATCACAGCTCAAAAGTTTAAACTGAGAGAACGTATCATTTTAAGGGAAAAATATGTTGTTTCAAAATTTCATGGCGTCAACAAATCCACAAAAAAGTTGGGACAAGGCCATTTTTTACCACTGTGTGGTACCCCCCCTTCTTCTTACAACACTCCACAGACGTCTGGGGACAGAGGAGACCAGTTTCTCAAGTTTAGAAATAGGAATGCTCTCCCATTCATGTCTAATACAGGCCTCTAACTGTTCAATCGTCTCGGGCCTTCTTTATCACACCTTCCTCTTTATGATGCTCCAAATGTTCTCTACAGGTGAAAGATCTGGACTGCAGGCTGCCATTTCAGTCCCCGGATCCTTCTCCTACGTAGCCATGATGTTGTGATTGCTGCAGAATGTGGTCTGTTATTATCTTGTTGAAAAATGCAGGGTCTTCCCTGAAAGAGATGACGTCTAGATGGGAGCATGTGTTGTTCTAGAACCTGAACATAGTTCTCTGCATTAATGGTGCCTTTCCAGACATGCAAGCTGCCCATGCCACAAGCACTCATGCAACCCCAGTGCATCAGTGATGCAGGCTTCTGAACGGAGCGTTGATAACAACTTGGGTTATCCTTGTCCTCTCTGGTCCAGATGACATGGCGTCCCAGTGTTCCATAAAGAACTTCAAATCGTGACTCATCTGACCACAGAACAGTCTTCCATTTTGCCACACTCCATTTTAAAAGACCCCTGGCCCAGTGCCAACGTCTGAGCTTGTGGAGCTTGCTTAGAAATGGCTTCCTCTTTGCACTGTAGAGTTTCAGCTGGCGACGGCGGACGGCACGGTGGATTGTGTTCACTGACAATGCTTTCTGGAAGTATTCCTGAGCCCATTCTGTTATTTCCTTGACAGTGGCGTTCCTGTTTGAGGTGCAGTGACGTTTAAGGGCCCGGAGATCACGAGCATCCTGTAGAGTTTTACGGCCTTGACCCTTACACACAGCGATTGTTCCAGATTCTCTGAGTCTTTTGATGATGTTATGCACGGTTGATGATGATAACTTAAAAGTCTTTGCTATTTTACGCTGGGTAACACCATTCTGGTATCGCTGCACTATCTTTCTGCGCAACAATGGTGGAATTGGTGATCCTCTTACCATCTTGGCTTCAGAGAGACACTGACACTCTGAGAAGCTCTTTTTATCCCAATCATGTTGTCAATTGACCTAGTTAGTGTTAATTGGTCTTCCAGCTGTTCGTTATATGCTCAATTTCCTTTTTCCAGCCACTTATTGCTACTTGTCCCAACTTTTTTTGGGATTTGTTGACACTGTGAAATTTTGAATCAACATATTTTTCCTTTAAAATGTTACATTTACTCAGATTAAACTTTTGATCTGTCATCTATGTTCTATTACGAATAAAATATTGACATTTGCCGTCTCCACATCATTGCATTCAGTTTTTATTCACAATTTGTTTAGTGTCCCAACTTTTTTGGAATCCGGTTTGTACCAGCTACAGTTGTTATTCTCCTCAAACACAGCGTTCCACATTAATCCCATTTAACACCCAGTAAGTGTTCATTCCTGTGTTCACTCCAAGATCCAATTTTGGCAAATGGTGCAAAACTGAAGGTGCACATAAACAGTAGGAGTGCAATTAATAAAAATATTGGTACCACTTTAGAATAATACTACAGTTTAAAATCTGTTTATTAATAATCATTCTTTATGTTTTTAATACATTAACAGTCATTAATAATCAGTCATAACACACAGATAGAAAGGGCAGCAGTTATTTGCCAAATAGAGAACCCACATTATCAGTTAAACCTCAGATCCTGCCAAATACTGACCTCACCCTGTCTGCTCCATCGGTCGACATTAACCCCGTCAGCTCCAGCACTTATTTGTTAATAACCACCAACAGAGAGTCTTTTTATTCATTAATGATAATGTGGTGTGGACTTTAACGTGTGAAACGACTAAATTCACATCCTCCTCTGAGCTCTTTCTTCACCTCCACATTTTCAGTGAGATCTGACACTTTCAGCATCAGACAAAAGAGGGGTCACTGTCACACTTCCTGTCTGTGTTACAAATGATTATCAATGACTTTTAAAATGTGTACAACCTAATTAATAACCATGTAATAAACAGGCTCTTAAACCATTTATAAACTTTCAAAAGTGTAGTCTACAGTTCGGTCAGTTCAGAATCAGTATTCCGACGTGGTCAGTGCCTGGTGGAGGCAGCTGAAGAGGAGCTGAGAGCACATTTGCAGTGAAATGTTGCACAGCTCCTCCTCCATTTACTCCAAACTCTCCTGAGGACTTTTATTTGATTCAATGGCTGCACAGTCCGCTCAACAAAGACGTGTTTGTGAGGAGATGAAGAGAGGCAGAGTTCATTTCCCAGCCAAAGTGTGTGGTCACTGAATTCTTACACTGTCCACAGTGCAGTGTCCAGCCAGAGTCCGTTTGCCCAGCTGTCTCACTGAAACGGGGCTAGACTGAAAAACAGCCTCTGCTTAGTTAGTGGAGCCTAGAAATGATGCAAATGCACTGAAATCTGGAGAGATGCCCTCAGAATCAGCCGTGGACAGAGGTGTGGGAAAGACTCGCTCAGTCAAATGTTGAAATGTTGTTTTTTGAAATTAGTCCCAGTCCCCATCTCAACGCACTCATCGCTAATTCGCAGCAGCGCAAACTTTTATTAACACTAGTTTAAACTCGTCTAAGCTTTTTATAGCTTATCTAAGAGGGTTTGTGTGTATGCTTTATGCTAGTGTATGCTAATCTAAGGTGGTTTAAGCAGTGGGTCCGGAGCCTACCTGGAGTCACTAGGCGCAAGGCAGGAACACACCCTGGAGGGGGCGCCAGTCCTCACAGGGCAACACACACTCACACATTCACTCACACACTCACACCTAGGGACACTTTTGAGTCTCCAATCCACCTACCAACGTGTGTTTTTGGACTGTGGGAGGAAACCGGAGCACCCGGAGGAAACCCACACAGACACAGAGAGAACACACCACACTCCTCACAGACAGTCACCCGGAGGAAACCCACACAGACACAGAGAGAACACACCACACTCCTCACAGACAGTCACCCGGATGAAACCCACGCAGACACAGAGAGAACACACCACACTCTTCACAGACAGTCACCTGGAGGAAACCCACGCAGACACAGGGAGAACACACCACACTCCTCACAGACAGTCACCCAGAGGAAACCCACGCAGACACAGAGAGAACACACCACACTCCTCACAGACAGTCACCCGGAGGAAACCCACGCAGACACAGGGAGAACACTCCACACTCCTCACAGACAGTCACCCGGAGGAAACCCACGCAGACACAGGGAGAACACACCACACTCCTCACAGACAGTCACCCGGAGGAAACCCACGCAGACACAGGGAGAACACACCACACTCCTCACAGACAGTCACCCGGAGCGGGACTTGAACCCACAACCTCCAGGACTGTGCCACCTCTAAGCTGAGTAATGCTGGTCTAAACTGGTTTATTCTGGATTAGACAGGTTTAAGAATGTCTAATAAGGACTACACTGTTTTATACACATCTAAGATGGTTTACAGTGTTCTAAGATGGTCTAAGCTTCTTCATGTCAATCTATGAGCTTCTAAGTTTGTCCGTGCTGGTCTCAGAGACTCTAAACTGGTTTATGCAGGTCTGATTGTGTCTGAGCTGGTTTACACAGGTCTGGTGCCAGTTTCTGTTGGTTACTATTATACTAGGCACAGAAACACACCATAGATTATGCTGATTTAGCATGTAGCTGCTATGTACTGTGCTCACGGGCAGTCATCGTCCACTCTGCCGTTCTCTGAATGTAATCAGACGTCAGAGGAAGTGGGGCAGGATGCTAACAAAGCTTCCAAGCCCTGTTTGTTCCTGTGCTTTTTCCTGTGTTGTTATTGACAGAGGCTGCTGTGGCTGTGTGCACTGTGAGGTTAGCTACAGCAGTGTACATGTCACGTATATATTCAGGATAGTTTACTGATGTGCAGCATTTAAAAGTCAGTATTAAAACACATCCACTTACCTGTGAGACCTGCATTAAGACCTGGATGTGATCTGAGATGTGTTTTTACAGAAAAGATTGAGCTATTTGGTGATTATGACATTCCACTGTTTTTAGCCACATTAGCGTAGCAGACTAGCCTAGCTCTAAACTAGAATTAGAATCACTTTATTGGCCGCTGTGACAAGCCCAATCCGTGCAGTGAAACACACATTTACACACAAACTAGTGAACACTAGGGGGCAGTGAGCAGTGCCCGGAGCGGTGGGCAGCCCCTAGCCACGGTGCCTTGCTTCAGTTATAACCTGGGGATCGAACCAACAACCTTCCGGTTACAGCCCAGTTCCCTCACCACCAGGCCACGGCTGCCCCAGAACTCGCTGAAGACGACAGTTTTGATTCCCAGCTTTTCTTTTTCAGCCGATTTCAGATGATTTTTCAAAGAACTATTCCTTTAAATGTTGTACATGAGCCTTATATAAGATCAGACTTCACGTTATTGATCCTGGAGAAGCTGCAGTTACATTAGTCTCACGGCTCCAGTGTAAAACTACAGAAGTAAACATGTCCTGGCCGATCGACTACTTCTGAATTTACTGCTGAATATTGGGTAAATCAGTTTTTAATTTTTCTCTGAACTGTCCTTTTAACTGTTGTTTTACTGCAGTGGGAGCGGGTCATGGTCTAAACCCGGGAGGCTTTGCTTTGATGTCTCAGCCATTAGTGGCCTGCATTGATTCAAACGGCCTCTATAACAACCCTGTGTCTGCTGTAAATGGACTGTGTGTGTGTGTGTGTGTGTGTGTGTGTGTGTGTGAGAGAGAGAGAGAGAGAGAGAGAGACTGAACAAGATGCTGCTGATAGACTCCAAGAAAGAAACCGATTACAAGCAGAGCTCCAAAGAAAGTAGAGGCTTTCCCAGAGTTTCTCATGAGTTTCACCTTCACAGTCTCCTCTCTTTGCACTTCACTGATAATGAAATCGTCATTTACGCTCCCTCCACTTCACCCAGTCTTTTCTTCTCTTCTGTGAACTTGCTGTGGGCCAAGGCCATGCTTCTTCTCAGAGTTTCTCGGCATTAACCCTTTCCGAACTACATTTATAACTTTGTGCTGTTGCTTTGGATATTTATAACAATTCTATCAAGCGTTAGCCATAGCTGTACGCAGCAGTAGAGCATTATTATAGTGGAGATATTAGTAAACAATGCCTGTAAATGCTACTACACTATTAGAGCTGTATATTAAATCATAAACAATCAATCACTTAAAGAGTAGATATTAGTTCAGTGAGTGCAGTAAACACAAACAGTGCAGTCAGAGGTCCAGAAGCTACTTCTACAAACAGAATACAGTACCTCAACAAAATACTGTACACTGAAAAACAACATGAACCACAACACTGAACACACACTCACACGAATAAAACATATTAGCCCATAGCTACCTCATTAAACACTCAAGTACTAGGAAATATTAGCCCATATGCTAGCTTAGTTAGCACGTATCTGCTAACTGTATAAAGCTACCTCTTCATGCTACAATATGACACATTAGCACTGCTTATCTGTGCTAGAACAGTAGATTATGACACCTGAAACCCTCATGATCTCCAGAATCTGAAGTTTTAGCTCAAAGAGATGTCAATTATCACTGATATATTCGAGAATATGAAATATCCCAGTGAGAATATATCCATCCACTGGCGTGAAGAGGTTGACTCACCTCTGACTGTAGATTACTGTCCTGTACAGGATCAAACTCAGTTTTAAATTCACAGAGACTTTTATTCTGGAAAACACACTAATATAAATATTATTATTATATTACCAACAACTAGATGTAATAATGAGTGCGTCTGATATTCAATAATTAGGCTGAAAATGTTGACACTGTGCCGGATTAAAACCATTCATTCATTCATTCATTCATTGTCTGAGACCCTTATCCAGTTCAGGTCGGCGGTGGGTCTGGAGTCTACCTGGAATCACTAGGCGCAAGGTGGGAACACACCCTGGAGTAGAGTAGTGTAGTTAAATCTGATTGGATAAAGACAGGTTTTCTGTAGAGTCTTATCAGTGAGCACCGAAGTGAGACGATAGCTGAACGTGTTCGTGTCGACTCTCGTGAGAAAGTGTGTGTGGTGTGTGATTTCTGACTGAGATGTCTGCGGTGAACAATAGGTCATTTGATGGTGTACAGTTCAGAGCCGCTGCAGGTTTCTGCTGAAACTCTCTGAGAAAGAGACACAGATCCTGATGGATTCAAGTGTGTGGTGAAATGGGTTTTAGCACCGTGACTGTTCTCCAGCTGTTTTTCCGAAGGCCTTGAGGTGAATGCAATGCCCCTGCTGCCCCTCCACATTTGAAACAGAGCGATTTCTCTTTAAGAAGCAGAACTGTGGGCAAAGTGTCCATTTCCAGTTCATTTAAGAAGTCCACCTTAAAACCAGAGGTTAATACACTGTCCACGTGTTTTTAGAAGCACCTCACGCAGAGTGACACCAGCTTTGTTAAGGTTTAAAGGAGCAGTTAAAGGTGTAGTTCACGACTGTAATCAAATAACACTCTTTATAAAATTCAGATGTTTCCTCATCATTTACTGCTCTCCAGTCTTTTTTTGCTCTGGAAACCACTCTAAAGTGTTTACGAAGCCCCAGTGTCTGTAAATAGGTAAAAAAACAAAGTGTCTGGGTCCGGTGCTATGCTTTCTCTCTCTCTGCTCACGGCAGAGAAACGCCATCTGGAGGTTTTTAGACAACGGAGAGACTCCAAACGCTGAAAAGCACCAACCGAGATGAGGATGTTGCTCTATTCCTGCTCCATAGGGGGGTCACACTGACTTATTTCTGCTGTTACAGTTACATTACTTAAGGTGGAACTGACTCTAAATTCAGGAGAGCGCTAACTGCATGAAAGTAAACACAGATTGAAAGTGCTACAAAACTAAACAGCTCGAGTTACACATGAGTTTCTGTGGGAATTCAAACAGTGAATAAACACTTACAGACAATTTACACTTCAGCCGCCTACAAACGACAGTTATTTTCCTCAAACACACCGTTCCACCTTAAAAGACACTTAGCCTCGGAATGTATACAAATCAGAGAGAGCTGTGCTGAGCCACAGTCGTAGACGTTCCTCCTCCATAGACATGTGTATAAACACCACAGAAAAGGCACGACATAAAATGGCACCCCGGTGCAGCTGCACATGAGCCTAACGTCACTGTTTTCAGTGCCAGGCTTTGGCTAGAGGAGGGTAAAGCCACCAGTATCAGGCTGTGGAGCTGTTAGAGTGTGTTCTCTGGAGTGAGGGAGCTTCAGCCAGTGCCTGGGACGATAACCAACCACCCAGCGTCAGCACCTGATCCCCCTGCTGTTTATGTAGACCGAGGGAAGTAGCTGTGTCTTTGATTGTGTTTTATTCTGTGTGTGTGTGTGTGTGTGTGTATGTGTGTGTGCAGGTATAGCCCGTACAGAGAAGGATAAAGGGACCCTGTATGATCTGTCGTTCCGAGGAGAGCAGCAGCAGCAGTTCCGCAGGCTGGTTCTGTTCCGACCGTTCGGACCGATAATGACCGTCTCGGACGACCGAGTGGAAACACGTCACACACTCATCAACATCGTCCTCCCTCTCTCCCACAGAGCCGACAAGTTCAGACACTTCATGCAAAACTTCAGGTACAGACCTCTGTCTCTTTTACACAAGATTTAAAGTGTTTTTGTGTGAAATAGTAGCTCCGCTCTTTGGTCATTTCGCGGAGACTGTTGTGTATTGTTAAAAATAACAGTTATCACAAAATAAAACTGACTCGTGCGATACACACTGTACTGTCTGTGTCCAGTGAGTGGCTCCTGCTGCTGAGCTCGATACGGACTGTGTTTACTGTGGAGGGAAATATGAGATTCCACTGTGGAGAACCTCAAGTTTTCACTGAGCTGAACACACACTTCTTCCTCCTGCATAATTTACAGCCTGGAGACAGGAGCAGAGGAGATGAGAAGAGAGAAAAAACATAGCAGAGGAAAGGAGGAGAGTGTAGAGGAAACGAGAGGAGAGGAGAGGGGGAGAGGAGAGAGGGAGAGGACAGGAGAGAAGGAGAGGAGAGGAGAGGAGAGGAGAGGGAAAGGAAAGGAGAGGAGATAAGATGAGAGGAGGAGGAAAAAAGAGGGAGAGGAGAGGAGAGGGAGAGGAGAGAAGGGAAGAGGAGGAGGAGAAAGGAAAGGAGGGGAGATGAGAGGGAGAGGAGAGAGGAGGAGAGGAGGAGAGGAGAGGGAGAGGAGAGAAGGGAAGAGGAGGAGGAGAAAGGAGAGGAGAGGTGAGGAGATAGGATCTTATTTAAAACGACAGACAAGTGAAACACATTTGCTCTGATAGTTATCGGGGTGTAAATATTAATATGAATATGAATCTCATTGGAGGCGGCACGGTGGAGCAGCAGGTAGTGTCTGTGTCACGGCTCCAGGGTCCTGGAGGGTGTGGGTTCGATGTCTACGTGGGTTTCCTCCGGGTGACTGTCTGTGAGGAGTGTGGTGTGTTCTCTCTGTGTCTGCGTGGGTTTCCTCCGGGTGACTGTCTGTGAGGAGTGTGGTGTGTTCTCCCTGTGTCTGCGTGGGTTTCCTCCGGGTGACTGTCTGTGAGGAGTGTGGTGTGTTCTCTCTGTGTCTGCGTGGGTTTCCTCCGGGTGACTGTCTATGAGGAGTGTGGTGTGTTCTCTCTGTGTCTGCGTGGGTTTCCTCCGGGTGACTGTCTGTGAGGAGTGTGGTGTGTGCTCCCTGTGTCTGCGTGGGTTTCCTCCGGGTGACTGTCTGTGAGGAGTGTGGTGTGTGCTCCCTGTGTCTGCGTGGGTTTCCTCCGGGTGACTGACTGTGAGGAGTGTGGTGTGTTCTCTCTGTGTCTGCGTGGGTTTCCTCCGGGTGACTGTCTGTGAGGAGTGTGGTGTGTTCTCCCTGTGTCTGCGTGTGTTTCCTCCCACGCTCCAAAAACACACGTTGGTAGGTGGATTGGCGACTCAAAAGTGTCCGTAGGTGTGAGTGTGTGTGAATGTGTGTGTCTGTGTTGCCCTGTGAAGGACTGGTGCCCCC